>NC_133658.1:494666028-494966028 GCF_037893015.1 Macrotis lagotis
AAATGCGGGGAGGGGGGATTAGAACGTTGAATGTCAAATAGAGAATTGCATATTTAATCCAATAGGTGATAGGGAGTCACTAGAATTTAAGGAACAGGGATGTTACATGTTCAGACCTATGCTTTAGGAAAATCACATTAGTGACTGAATGAAGGTTGAATTAGAGTGGGGAGAGACTTGAGGCAGATAGAGCCATCAGGAGGCTCTTTCAATATAGTACAAGCATAAGGCAAAGAAAGCCTATACTGCCCAATAAAAAAAATGGAGCATTTTTGAGAGATGTTATAAAGGTCAAATCAATAGATCATGGTGATAGGTTCAAAGTGGATTCATGAGAGAAGGGGCCAAATTTTTTATTTTTTCCTAAAAAGACTGGCATGCAAAGTTATGTGTATTTTTAAAAGAAAAGAAGAAACACTTGTACAAATTTATAGCTAGAGTGGTAAAACAATAAATCTCATGTAGAAGACACCATAGGTTACATCTGTCTTTTCAACCACACTTAAGACATCACCACTAATAGTCACTAATAAAGAATTAAATAGATTTGTGTACATTAAAAACCTATAAAACATAGTTAAAAACAAAAAATTAAAAATAGTACAATATCTATGGAAAATATTAGCCCATAAATGGTTATGTAACATGTAACTAAAGTACTGACAATTGATAATGTAAATAGGCAAATGAGGCTTCTCTGGACAAAGGTTTGATTTTACATCAAAAGCTTTTATTTAGCCAATTGTACACTGAAATATATTCAAAATTATTCTGACAGAAGCAGCATAAGGCACATGTATAGGGAACATCCTTAGAATCTCTTGGACTGAATTTGAGCTAATTCCATAGTTTAGAATAAATTTTTCATGAGACTATTAAGGTGTGCTCATTCATAACAAACATATCTATTTGAACCAAACATAAATTTATGTGTATATATCCATATTTTTTCCATAGATAAACAACATACATCTACCCACATAAATGGCATAGCAACTCCTCACTGTAGTGCTGATATGTTAAGAAATGTATCTAAACCTCAGGCCATCTCATTTTGCTGGGGCAATATTGATGAAACATTGTGGCATGGCTTGCACTTGACTTCCTAAAGGGAAAGGAAAACATTTAGGGAGAAGAATATTTTTAGGATATTCTTTGAATATATATTACAGTCTCGATTTTTTCACATGCACTAAATTTTCTTCTGTACTTACAGTAACCTGAAGGAGGAAAATTAAGTTTTTCATATAAGAAACTCACCTAGAATTAAATCTTATATCTACTTTCAGTAAGCACTACACTATAGCAGTAGTCTCTGAAGAGGTATATAATCTTTTTGAGATGATCCACAGATGTTCAGAAAGAAAAGGCATCTTTCTGTTTCCACCATTAGCATTTTCTGATAGAAGCTGCTCTCACATAAGTGAATATGATAAGTCGTCTTCTCTATCCTTCCTCTTTCATTCCTCTCTCTAAGGGGTAGGAAGTTGTATTGGCAGTGGGAACAGATATAGGCTAAGTGGAAGCAATGCTCAAGGATGTAGTAATCCCTAGGAGCAGCCAAGCCAAGTCAAGGAGGCTCAGTGGATTGGTAGAGGATGATACTCAATCAGTGTGCATTTTTTAATTACCTATAAAAACAGTGCTAGGTACAAAGATATAAAGACAAAAGAGAAACAGGCTATATGTCCTATAGGAATTTAACACCTTCCACAAGCCTTGAGGGACTAGTGAGATCATTTCCTGGGATTAGAGAGTTGGTGATCCTAATGGAGGATATGAGATCTCACACTATAGCTGTTGGCTGTTATTCCATCTACGAATTCTCAATACCTGAGAGCAGGTATTGTTCTCACTCAAATCCTTGCTCTCTCTTCACTCTCAAGCTCTCATACTGTCTTGTCCCTAAATTTGAAAAATTTTTCCCCTTAAGGAATTACTTCATTAGTTCCTTGAAGCTTACATATTATTTTATAAATATAAACAAAATAGAGGATAAAAGCTGGTAGGTACTAACAACCAAAGGGATTAGGAAAAGCTGCATGTAGAAGTTTGGGTTGAACTAAAGATTGAAGGAAAGTAGAGATTCTAAGGCAGTTCAAAGACAGAAATGGAAGAAAGAATATATAAGTAATAATATCAGCTTGGTTGAACTGAAGAGAATATGAAATAGAGAAATATGTAAAAAGACTGTAAAGTTGGGGCCAGGTTAAGAAGGGTGGTAAATACTAAACAGGATACAACAATGGAAAAACTTAAGAAGAAGAGAAACATGACTGGGAAAATTATTCCAAGAAAATATCTCTAACTAGGATAGATATCAAGATATCAAAAAAAAGCAGTAAATTAAGTTGGAAAATCATAGGAGACAGTTTAGAGTCCACAGCTGTGCAGGTAACCATAGAACAGATTTGTCCAATAGAAGGAAAAAAGTGAGATAATGAGTTTTCACCTTCTATACATATCTCAGTCCTCTAAGTTGATTTTCTCCCAGCTCTTCAAGAATTGCCTCTATCATTCCAACTGTGGTTGCTGAATGAGTCGGGAGATCCTTCAGGTACAACAAAAGAATATGGAAAGTGTTGATGATGTAGTTTACAGACAAGATGCCCTTGAGAACAGTCTCTATTGTGATCTTTGAGGTAGCCAGTCATCCAGTGCCACTGAATGTGTTTCTCAAGTGCTTGAAAGGAAAATTAATTCCCCACTGCAACCAGTGGCGGACCATTAGGACAAAGAGCTAAACTTATGAGATTTAGATACTCCTCATAAAAGAGGAAGATAACACTTGGATTGAACACAAACAGTTTTTTTCATGGACCCATTCAGTAGCCTAGTGAAGCTTGTGAACCCCTTCTAAGAATAATATTTTAGTGCATTAAAAATGCATGGGGTTACAAAGGAAATCTATCATGCTGAAATATAGGATTAGAATCCCTGCTGTAGACCTAGCTCAGATATCTCAGGACTCCAAATCCAAGAAAATGGGAAGATAACCCAAGATGAAAATGTTCCCACAAAATTCTGTAAGACTGAAGAAAAAAATTTGAAATCTAAGCAACAATGAGATCCATCCAAAAATTTTTATAAAGGAAGAGCTTCAACATTGTGGCTGGAAAGCATAATTTAAAAAAAAGTTGCCTTATTTTTTATGGGTGAATTAACTAAAGGATATTTAGAAAAGACCAGAAAAAGCTTTATAAGCAAACCCTAAGTGAAATGTTCCACCATGATTACTGTAATATGCTGATTTTTGTGTTTCATACAATAGTTGACAAAACAAATCAAGAAGACTCATTTCAATCATTCTTTTTTAGACTAGAATTCTACCTGATATCCTTAATCAAATAAAATAAAGGTCAATAGTAAAAGCCAAGTGTTTTGCTCAACTCCCAGTGATTTTCTACAGAAAACCAGGTGCTAATGATTAACAATATGTAATAGGAGCAAGATATGGTTGACATCAGTATGTATTTTGGAAATTTAAATTATAAATGCTCATAAAAATTAAAAAATTAAAATCACATTTTTTTTTACTATTTAAACATACATATGGATACTGACACATCACTCAGTTCATTGCATCAGACAATGAGTGTTGCCTCAATCAGAGACCTATTAAAATCTTTTAAAAGGATCAAGTTCTCCCACTGTACCCAGAGCCATCTCCAGTCATCCTGATCCATATCTGGCCACTGGACCCAGAGGACTCCAGAAAAGAAAGTGAGGCTGGTGATTTTGCACAGTCCTCTCTCATTTAAATCCAATTCACTTGCATGTCATGGCATGTCTTCTTAATGTCATGGTTCTCTTCAAACACAAAGTACAAAAAATTATTGTGATATATTACTGCATCACAAATTAAACCAAGGTTCTTAAAAGTAATGAAGCATTCAATCATGTCACCATCATTAAAAATAGTAACATTTTTTTAGTGAAAAGAATAATTTAGTGATAGCAAAAAGGGACTTTGAATCAGTTATAAATAAAAATTGTTTTTAAAAACTTCATTTCATTTTCTTATCTTAATTCCCATTTGGTGTATATTTTATGATGTACATATATATATGTACAGTAGGAATTGTATATTGTATACAAATTGTATATTGTATATTGTATACAAATAATCATATATTAGAGATGAGATCTCAAAATATTTTTATTGATACAGGTATGATCAAATGTATGATAACAGATTTAGAAATACAAAACTGACCCTCAGGTCTAGATTTTATTAACTCCTGGATTAGGCTATGAAATTATTTGACAAAAATCAAGTTTGTAATTAGGCTACATTATTTAATATTTAATGAATCATTATAATAAATATTTAAAATGTCATTTTAAAATAATACAATTTTAAAAGAAATATCAGTTTTATAAAATGAAAATATCTGGTTGAGATCTGAATGATGTTTATGAATATTTATTGATTTTTTTTGCCTTTTCTATCATTAATAAGAGGGTAAAGAAAGCATACAGTCACATTTTGTTTTATAACCATTCAAGTGATGGAATTTTTTTTGCAGTTAATTACTTCAAGTCAATTGTCAACTTCCATTTTTCCAGAAATTGGTTCTCTTGTAAGAAACAGCAGAGCTTTAAGAAATAGCATGAAAGACATGGGTTCTATTTTCAGCTCTGACAGTAACTAACCATAAGACCTTGAGCAAATCACTTAGCTTCCTGTGTCTCAGTTTGCCTATCTATACTTTTGTCTCACCTCTATGCTAAAAAAAATTTTTTTAAAGTATGACTTTCTCTTAATAACAATCTACAAGAAAGTCACAACGATTTCTAAGATTTTTAGAAATTATAATAGCTCTAAGTCTTTGTTTTTCAAAATGGAGTTGTGACATTCATGGGGAATCACAGAGTTTCCAAGGTTTCAAAGTGTTCAGATACCAATTCCAAATAGATTCTGAATACATATTGGTAGTAACGATATTTATTTGCAAAATTTGTATTTATTATCATAATTTATCAAGTCTTATCACCAGTATTTTAGTTTTTTTATCTTTGCTTGTTCTATGCTATCCTCTTATCTTTCTTTATTTCAGTCAGCATTTTCTGCAGACCTGTTGTGTAATCCTTATGGTCCTCATTCCTGTTTTCTTATCATCACTTAAATAATGATAAGAAAACTGATTAACTTCTTTAAATCTCTGCTTTCTCAATATGGATGTCAAAGTAATATTCCTGAAAGCACAGTTCTGACCAAGCCATTTACCTGATCTGTAAATTTGAGTGGTTCCTTAATAGCTCTAGGTTCAAATATAAACTTTGTTTAGCACTTTAAGCCCTTCAAATCTAACCTATCTTCATTTTATTATTTTTCACATACTCTTTATTCCTGTCAAACTGACCTTTTGCCATTCCCTGTCCCCTCTGCCTTTGCACTGGTGACCCCCATGCCCAGAATATATTCTGTTCTCACACCTCTTCCTATCCTGAGTTACCTTTAAATTTTAGCTCAAGCATGAGACATTTACTGATCTGACTATTTTGCATTATCATGTATTTATTTTGCTTATTCTTAAGTTAAACAAATAAACAAGTTTTTATTAATTACCTGCTATGTATTGGTACTAGAGGAGGCACTGGGTATATGAGTACCAAGAATGAAATGATAACACTTGCAATGAGCTTTGTGCTGAAATGTACGGTTTTTTCCCACATTTTTTTCCAATAAAATGTAAGCTCCTTCAAGGCAAGGACTGTTGCATTTTTTTTTGGCTTTCACCAGAACCTAGCTAAATACCTGTTGATTGATCACTTACTTAACAAACAAAATAGAAGTATTAATTGTTTCTGTGGTCAAAAGAATGTAACTACTATTAATTTTTATTATTATTTATTAATATTGATTTTTGCAAAACAATGGGGTAAAGTGACTTGCCCAAGGTACACAGCTAGGTTATTATTAAATATCTGAGGTTGGATTTGAACTCAAGTCCTCCTGACTCCAAGGCTGGTGCTCTATCTACTGTGCCACCTAGCTGCCCCATGCTATTACTTTTTTAATGGACATTTTATATGGTGTAAACACGGTCACTAGAACTTTAGTACTGCCAAGGTAATGGAGATAAAAATTCTAGGGAACAGGCAACAGTCACTGATGTCAGGAGGATACAAGAGAGAACATATTTCATGGTACTTATATATTTCTTCAGGTCATTCATATTAACCACCAACTGAAATGAAGGACTATTTTAAAAATTTGTGAACTAATTTTTTTTTCTTTATTGTTGATATCTGTGACTTCATCAAAGAAGGAAGTTCCTGGTGAGGGAACTCCTTCTACCACTGTAGGTCAGCAAGCAAGGCAGGACTTGAACACAACATACCCTGACTTCTCTCTCTGTCCTGCCAATGTTGCTCCTCAGTGATATGTTATATGACTACAAGAACTTTCTTCTTTAGTAAACAATGGAAGTGGTTATTTTTCCTTTTAAGAAAAAATTGTTAGGGGCAGTTAGGTGGTATAGTGAATAGAGAACCGGCTCTGGAGTCAGGAGTACCTGGGTTCAAATCCAGTCTCAGACACACTTAATTGCCTAGCTGTGTGACCTTGGGCAAGTCACTTAACCCAATTGCTTTAAATAAAAAGACAAACAAAAAGCAAAAAAGAAAAAAGAAAAAATTGTTATTTAAAGCCACAAAATAGCACAAACTTATCATGAATAATTAAACTCTTTCATTCCCAATACGATCTAGAACCAGGGTTATTACATTATAGCCCTAACATTTTTAGGTACTCACAGGTCAGCTAGTACAGCTCCCCTCATTTTACAGATGCAGAAGGTGAGGTCCAGAATTTTCCAAGGTTATGGAAGTAGAAGTGGAAATATGAATACAGATGCTCTACTTCCAGAATCATATATGTATATAGGAATATACTTATGTAGTTTTTTACTTCAGTGTCTTAGGATCACTATAAAAATCAGTCTTCACAGGAATGTAGGTATGAGTTTCACATACTTCTGGCATGACTTTGATAGATAAATTCCCCATGTTAGGGGAAGAGGGGTAGGGAAGGGTGCAATCTGTGACAGTCTGCCACTGTCACTAGCAGTAGCAGTAAGGACTGAGAGAATGAGATACACAAAGAGTAAAGGATCAGAGGTCTAAGACTAGAGCTGTGTGACCAAACAAAATATAAGCCACCAGCCAAAATTATATTGCTCCTGAGATTGGAGCCAACTCCCTTTCTCTCTGTTGACCTTTCCCAAAGGGCAGTAAATCTATCACCATGAAATATATCTTCATTCCTGGAGAGTTTATTTCCCATTTCTGCTTACCTATCTTTAAAGTTTGCTTTTAAGAGAGTCGTTTTCTTTCTGCTCTGAAGTTGTAAATATAGATAAATAATTCCCTTTCGTTTGCTCCTATGCCTCCAGCTAAAGAAAGATAGTATTTTGTTGGAATAAAACGAAATGTTACATCTCTCTCTGCTCCTGGGTGGTTCACTATTGTCTCTTTCATGCAATCACACACTTAGACTAGCCATGAAATGGTTAGTCATTTTTATCACAAACACTTTTCCTTAAATACAGGTAAGTATAAAGGGAAAATGATCTCCAAGAGATGAAAATAAGTTTTGGGAAGACCAGGATACTCCCCTTTGGGAGACAGAGAAAAGAGGGGCACATGATCAATCAACAATTTCAATCTCAGAAGACCAAATGGTTTAAGTAACACTCTGCTTTGTACTTCCTGTGACCCATTAGACTCTGATCCTCCAGATCAGGGGTTGTTTTTTGCCTTCCTTTTTGTTGTCAGTACTATTTCTCACACACACACACACACACACACACCACACCACACACCTACACACATATATTAATAGGCTCTTAATAATGCTTGTTGGCTTGTCTTGACCTCTTTGGCATTGTTTGGTCCCAAAACATTGGTCCTAGCATCTCAAACTTAGCTACTCATGACTCTGTCTCTTTTATCTTCACATAACAGAATATCTCCTGCTTCTTGTTATTTTGAATCAGATTATAGTTTTCCTTAGCACAGGAGGTTAACCCTATAAATAATTATTTATGTCTATTTTATTGTTGTACTATGTTGTAATATGTCTATTATTTGTTGTACTGGATGTTTAGTTAAACCTAGGAGAATAAAAGGCTCAATATATAGATAAATGAATAAAAGTTTATTGTAAAAATTTTTTTCTCAAGTTTACTTAGTTTATAAACTGGAGTGAGTCTTAGGGCTACTAATTAACAGAATGCTATTTTGTTAATTTATGAATAAATGTAAAGACATATTCATTGATTACCCTAAATGGCAATAAATAATGTAATTTATTACATAGGAAGCTAAGAAGTGAGGGTCTGGTGTGGTTGTGGACCATAGCAGTATAACACATATTCCTCTCAGTTTCCTGCCTAGGCTACCCATGAGGAGAGTCTTTAAAACTCTACTACCTAGATAGTGTGGGTCTATATAATATAATAATAATAAATTATATAAAAATATTATATAAAAATATGATTAAAAAATAAAATATTATTTAAAGTATATATAATAAATATAATGAAATTTAGAATATAGATACTAGAGATAGCTGGTAGTATAGTATTATAAAGCAATTGGCCTAGAGTCAGGAAGACCTGAGTTCAAATCCAACTTTGGACAACAGCTGCATTACCCTAGACAGGTCATTTCAGTTTTATTTGTTTCAGTTTATTCAACTATAAAATGAAGATAATGATAGCACCTAACACATTGGATAGTTGTGAAGATCAAATTTGTAAAAATTACTTAGTGCAGTTCCTAGCATAGTAGTAGACACTAAGGAAATGTTTATTCCCCTTCCCACTAGCAGGTAGAAAAACCAGGAAAGACCATGCAAAAAGTAAAACTTGACCTGAACCTTAAAGAGAGTTAGGAATTCCAAGAAGTGGTATAGAGTATATATTCTAGGATTGGGAGACAATTAGTGCTAAGGCATGATGTTGATGGTAGAAGGAGGGTCATGTGTGAGGGAAATAAGGAGGTCAGTTTGACAACAGTAGTTTATTTAAATCAGGGTAATATGAGGTTCCCCAAAATCTTAGCATAGTTTTAAACTAATAAAGCTGTAAGTAATAAAATGGTAAAAGTAATATATACAAGTGGTGAAGAATATTAAATGACAAACTGAAGAGTTTATATTTTATCCTAGAGGTAATAAAGAACCACTAGCTTAATGGGTAGGGGAGTAACAATTTGGGGAAAGCACTTTAATAGCTTGTGATGAAGATGAATTAGAAAGGGTAGAGACAGACACAAACCATAATTAATAAGATTGCAATGATCCAACCAAAAGATGATGAAGGCCTTAACTATTATGATCATCTTGTGAATAAAGAGAAAGGCACAAGGAAAGAAATATCTATGGTTATCAACAGAATTTATCAACTGATTAGCTATATGTGAAGAGTGAGAATAAGGAATTAAAAATGATTTTCTGGAAAGATTATGAAGCCTTCAATAGAAATAACAGAGTTCTAAATAGAGGAGAATTTTCAGGAAAATATTGTGTTTTCTGTTTTGGAATACTGAGTTTGAAATGACATCTTGTTTGAAATATTCGATAGGAATTGACAATGTGAGAATGCAGCTCAGGAGAGAGATGAGGGGTAGATACATATAGATTTGGGAGTTAACTACATAGATATAATTTAATCCATATGAGTTGAAGAGATCACAAATAAGACAAAAGAGAAGAGCATTCAAGAAAGAAATTTAGGATACTCACATTTGTAGGATATACTATGGATACTGTTCTAGCAAAGGAAAATGAAAAGTTGTCATATATCTTTTTACTTTTCAGTATGGAAAAAACAAAGGGTAGCAATATCACAAAAATACAGAAAGGAGAGAGTCTCCAGGAGGAAAAGGTAGTCAATAGATGATTCAGAGAGTCAAAGAAAGGTGAGAATTAAAAAAAACTATCATATTCATGAATTAAAAGATCACTTGGTAACCTTAGAGTAGTTTCAGCTGATCTATGAAGTCCAAAATCAGATTGCAAAGTGTTAAGAAAAAGGATGGCGACAGCTAGGTGGCGCAGTGGATAAAGCACCGGCCCTGGAGTCAGGAGTACCTGGGTTCAAATCCGTTCTCAGACACTTAATAATTACCTAGCTATGTGGCCTTCGGCAAGCCACTTTAACCCCATTGCCTAGTAAAAACCTAAAAAGAAAAAAAAAAGGATGATGATGAAAAAGAGCCAAGGCAATGAGAGTGGACGATTTTTACATGACTTGACTGAAAAGAGGATGAGAGAGAAAGAATAAAACCTAGAAGAAATGATAGAAAAGGTTTTCCCCAAGGATGAGGAACAACTGGGCATGTTTGCAGGAAGACTAAATGGGGGAAGAGATGAAACCAAGGAGAGAGAGAGGAACGAAGGGAAAGAGGAGGAAAGAAGAAGAGGCAGAGGAGTAGATGAGAGGAAAAAGGGGGAGAGGGGAAAGGGGAAGAGAGTGGCGAGAAGAAGGAGAAGAGAAGAAAAGAGGAAGATGGAAAAGGGGAAGAGGAGGAGAGATGGAAAAGATGAAAAGTGGATAGGATCAAGAAGACAAGTGGCAGTTTTGTCAAGGACAAGGATGACTTCTATCTCAAAGAGTAGCATAAAAGAGAAAAAGGCAGGTGATAATAATAGTTTTGAGATGAACAAGACAACATTTTCTGTAAATGCAATATTTTCTCAGTATAGTTTAAGGTAAGGTCTGCTGAGTGAAAGGGGAGAGAAGGAAGTGTCAAGGATAGGGGAGAGAAGATAAAATGGAGAAAAGCTGCTGTGGGGAATGTTACAAGAAATCCAATAAAGAGGAGTAAAAGAATTAACTTGTTTCAATGAAAGTTCAGGTATGAGAATAGTAACAAAGTTCTAATGAACCTAGTATAACATGGTTGTGTGACCTTTAGAATTTTAGAACCAGCGCCTTAGAAAAAAAGACCAAGACACATTCAAATGACCTGTGTTGAGATATGTTTTTCTGACACTGGAAATGTAAGATCAATGGCTCATCACATCATTCCTAGGATAATTTTTTCAAGCACACAAAATACCTGTCAAACTTGAAGAAATGAAGTGTTAAAAGAACTAAGAATCTTCTGCCTCTTCTTCCTCTTCTCCCTCTTTTTCTTCCTCTTCTCCTTCTTCTTTTTCTTCCTCTTCTACTTCTTCTTTTTCTTCCTCTTCTGTAGTCCCCTCCTTATTTAAATAAAGGATAATACTATTATTTATAAATATTCATCAAAATTAAAGTAATAAAGGGAACTGAAAAAACTTTGACCAAGAAATGTACAAAAATAAATTTCCCTGTCCTTTGAAATAAGATTCCACAATGTGGGCTTTTACTATGTAGAAGTATAACATAATGCTTCCAAGATAAACCCAGTATATTTCATTTGTTTTTCCTTTGAAATGTAGTTTGGGGGAAGCTAGGTGGTGCAGTGGATAGAACACCAGCCCTGGAGTCAGGAGGACCTGAGTTCAAATAGGGCCTCAGACACTTAATAATTACCTAGCTGTGTGGCCCTGGGTAAGTCACTTAACCCCACTGCCTTGCAAAAACTAAAGAAATCACTAGTAAAATATAGTTTGATTCATAATATTAAACAAATAGATTATATAAATCAGAGAATCCTTTTACCTAGAACATTTGCTTGGAAAAATCTGAAAGTCATAACATAACTAATATGGGAATATGTTTAGTATGACTATACATGTATAGCCTTTATCAAATTGCTTGCCTTCTCAATATAGAGGGAAGAAAAAGAAAGAGAGAATTTGGAGCTCAAAGGCTTTTTAAATGAATGTTAAAAATAATTTTTTACATGTAATTGAAAAAATTTAAATAGAAAAATCAAAAATACAGTGTAGAAGACAGATACTAGTGGGAGGCAGTAAAAGAAATTAAACATTGTTATATTTGACCAAGCATATTCAATTTAGGACCTACTATATCCTACAGCAAAAAGCTAAACATTAGACCAGAGTAAAAAAGTAATCCTAAATCTGACTAGACATTTAAGTTTTAGAGTAAGTTTGCCTAGCACTTAATATTGTTTACAAACACAACTTTCCTGACATCACATTTGTAGACTATAATATTAATGTTCATGAAACCTTTAACACTCTACACAATTCCACAACTTCCTCAAATATAAATGATAACTTCTCTACCTTACTTCAGCAACAATCAATAAAGCCTTTCTTATAGTTTTCACCATTTCACAGAACTGTACCAGTTCCAACAGTCAGCTAGGATTTCAAAATTCTACTCTTTAAATATACATTTCTACTTACTCACCTCTCCCATTAAACCTTTTCTTATATTTCAATTTCTCACCCTTTCTTTATCTAGTCTTAATCACTTTATTGATTCAGTAGCCATAATCCTAGAGTCCTGATTCCACCAACCTTCTACCATTCCAGAATTTTCCATCCTTATTCCTGGTTAGTTATTTCACCAGAATTAGAATTTATCTCTTGGTAATTTAATTTCATATTTGCTGATTCTCTGAGAAGCAAAGGCATTCTCTTATAGTTCAAAAATAGCAGATGCCTAGACTCTTACTTCACTAAGAACATGACAAATTGATACAAACTCTCTCAATTTGGTCTCCCTACTCTCCTTAAAATTTCTCAGGATATTAATTCATTAAGATATTGCCAAAACTGCATCAGCCTTCTGGGGAATGCATTACTTTTCAAACATTTGCTTGTGATTCCAGAAAGTTTTCCTTTACTAATTTCTATGCCTTTACTGATCTCTAAACCCTAGTTTGACACACACGGAGACTTTTTTTGTCCCTGTCTTATCCCTTGTCTCTAGAAATTCCTGATTATCTTTCTCATTTCTTCTGTCACTGACAAGGAAATTGGATTTGAATCTAGGATTCGTTTCCTCTTTCCATTTTTGTTGTCAACCACATACTCATCATTAAAATGGGTTTTCTGTTTATAAAAAGACATTATAAAATCATAAAAAATATACTAGAGTAAGTTTCATAGAGGACATGGAAACTGGGGTAAGTCTAAAAGGAAAGAAGAATATCTTTGGAAAAGAAAGGACAGATCTAGCATGTGAACTGGATTTGAGTGAGGGGTGCTGTGCCAAGTCACCAGTCTCACTTTCTCCTTCAGAACCATCTGACTCCAGTTGCCAGATATGAATCAAGACATTTGGAGATGACCCTGGATATGAGGCAATCAGGGTGACTTACCCAAGATCAACAGCAGGTGGAGTATCAAGTGTCTGAGTATGGATTTGAACTCCGGTCTTCCTGACTCCAAAGTCAGTACAAATAAGCTACATTTGGGCATCTAGGTGATACAGTGAATAGTGTACAAGGCCTGAAGTCAAGAAGACTCATCTTCCTAAGTTCAAATCTGGCTTCAGACACTTATTACCTATGTAATCTTGTGCAAGTCACTTAACCCTGTTTGCCTCATTTCCTCACCTATAAAAAAGCTGGAGAAGAAAAAAAGTAAACTACTCCAATATCTGCCAAGAAACCTTCAAATGGGGTCATGAAGAGTCAGACATAACTAAAAAATTTCTCAGCACCAAAATATCAGAATTAAATGAGAGCAGAACAGTGGACAATTCCCTTTATCTGATCATAGGATGTACTAAAAGGAATTCAATGAAATATAAATGCAAAAGTAGGCTGATGGAAAATTGTGGAAGGATATAAATAACAGCCCATGGAATTATAATTTTTTTGTTAGGAGCCACTGAAGGTTTCTGGCATTCTAATATATACTAGCTTCTAATATATCACTCAAATGAAATTGCTTTTGCCAAAGCTGCTAACAATCTATTAATTAACAAATTAGATTATCTTTTCTCTGTCTTCAATCTTTGTGATATTGTTATCAGTCTCTGTCCTGGATATTCATTCTCTCCTCTCTGTTTTTAGGATGCTACTCTCTCCTAGTTCTCCCATCTTTTTGACCACTTGCCCTCCTTCATCAATTGCCTTCTATACATTTCAAACTTGATTTCCCAAAGACCTTTCATATAAAGCTGTACAAAAATAAACTCATTATTTTTATCTCCAAATTCCTCCCATCTTCTAAACTTCACTATTTCAGTAAAAGACAGTCTTTTTTTTACTAAAAGTTTAGTATTGCAGGTCCATAAACTCCACAATTTCTGTGATTTTCTATTCTCCATCATATTCTATATCTATATATCTATTCTATATCTATATATCTATTCTCCAACACAGCCTGGCAAATCTTGTGATTTCTATTTTCACAGAATCCATCACATTTGACTCCTCACAGCTTCTACCTTGGTGTAGATTCTAATCACTTTTCCTCTAAACTATTTTCCTGATTGGACTCCTTGCTTTAAATTCTTTCATAATTCAGTCCTTCCTTCACTCTGCTGCCAAAATTATTTTCTTTATGTGTAAACCCAAATATGTCACTGGTTCAATAATGCCTTTGGAATAAAATAAAAGCAGTTGTGTTTATCTGTAAAGTCCTTCATTAACGTGGTCCTACGTTTCCAGCATTACTCTCAACCCACATTCCAAAGTCCAGACAAACTGATATCTCTAGTCTTCATATATGCACTCAGTTTCTCATCTCCATGTCTTTTCACTGGCCATTTCCCAGGCTAGTGTAGTTCCCTCCTTTCTTTTGCTTCAAAGAATCCCTCTCTGCTTTCAAGAAGTAACTAAGCATCAGTTTCTACATGAAACCTTTCTTGATCCTCCAAATTGCTAGTGTTCTAGCTCTTAAACTATCTTTTCTTGAAATATTTCTTGAAAATACTTATATTTTATATATTTAAATTTTTATATTTATAATGGGGGACTGGCTAATGACTCAAGCTCTTTTGATCAAAAACAAAGTGTGAATGTCTGTTGCATGGACTTTTCAAGCTATATTTTATAAAAGATTTTTTTTCTCTTCATCTAAGATAATCTTGTAGATTTGATTTTTCCTCTTATAGAGACAATTTATTATGTAACACCACTTCTCTTCAACTCACATTAAAATTCAAAGGTAGGGAATGGCTAGGTGACCCAGTGGATAGAGCACCAGCCCTGGAGTCAGGAGTACTTGAGTTCAAATCCAGCCTCAAACACTTAATAATTACCTAGCTGTGTGGCCTTCAGCAAGCCACTTAACCCCCATTGCCTTGCATAAAAACTAAAAAAAAAAAAAAAAAAAAAAAAAAAAAAAAAAAAAAAGGTTGGGTTTCCAAAGGGAAGCTTCTACTGTTAGGGTTCAAAGATACAGTTCTTCTAAAACAATTGCTCATAAGCCACCACTACTGTGTTTCTCATGAACAGCTAGTACAATAATTAGCTCTTAACAGATGCATTTACTCAGATGGCAAATTAAAACAAATTATTTTTCCCATAAACCTGGGGCACACTGGCCAATATACACTCCTATCAAAAGAACAGTTTTAAACTTAGAGCATAGTAATAAATGAAACACACATGAGAAGACACACAGGAAAGCACTCACAATCCCTTCTATAGAAAGGTGAGGAAGTACTTCCTATCTTTACAGAGTCCTTATGTAGAGTCTTTGTTGGGCAGATTTCTCAACATCTGCTCCTCTCCATGGCTCTCTTTTCAGCTGCTTCCTGTTCCTCAAAGCTGCTTCTCAGCTTTCTTAGTTGACTGATTTTCTGTTTCTATATTTATCTTGGCCCCCTCAAATGTGTGAGTTTCTGTCCTCTCAATTGTGCATCAAACATTCTCAAACTGATTCTTTTTTAATTATAAAGATTTTATTTATTTTGAGTTTTACAATTTTTCCCCTAATCTTACTTTCCTCCCCCCACCCCACCCCCACAGAAGGCATTTTGCCAGTCTCTACATCGTTTCCATGGTATACATTGATCCAAATTGAATGTGATGAGAGAAAAATCATATCCTTAAGGAAGAAACATAAAGTATAAGAGATAGCAAGATCAGGCAATAAGATATCAGGGTTTTTTTCCCTAAATTAAAGGTAATAGACCTTGGTTTTTGTTCAAACTCCACAGCTCTTTCTCTGGATACAGATGGTATTATCCATTGCTGACAGACCCAAATTGTCCCTGATTGTTGCACTGATGGACTGAGCGAGTCCATCAAGGTTGATCATCGCCCCCATGTTGCTGTTAGGATGTACAGTGTTTTTCTGGTTCTGCTCATCTCGCTCAGCATTACAAACTGATTAATTCTTGAACAGCAGAATGGTTTATCTCTGTTACTATGTAATATTTTAACTTTAGTTGACATAAAAAATCCTCTCCTCCAACTCTTCAGAAGTCTTTTTCACAAAGCTCCTGACCCTGCGCTGCCTTGAACTAATGTCTTAGCTATTTAAAACTGTGGATAGGTTTGTGTAATTTTCTGTCCAATAAGACTGATTCCCTTAATTCCATTAGAGAAAGTATTCACACATTAGAAAGGCCTCCTAATGACTCATAATTACAAATGTAAGTAGGATCTCTGGGGTGGAAGAAGGTGAATTGTTGGTCAAAGATAAATTCACCTAAAAATTGACTGCCTTCCTTATATCAAATCAGCCTTGTATTTCAGTTGTGACTCTCACATAGCTTTAATAAATTTTCCTAATAAGAACAAAATATTAATTATATTTCTTGATTTCATATTTGCTGTTCTAGAAAGGAAAAGACTTAAATATACTATGTCCCATATTATGTGAAGCTTTTCTCATGAAAGAAAGATTAATACTTAAGGATATAACTGAGTGCTATAATTTTAATCAGATACTTAATCAGATTTAAATGTTTACTAATAAAGCATATCATTCCTAAATCCCAACTATGGGTTTCTGGGGGGCCTTGGCTATTAGTACTGTTGCTAAAATAGTTTCTTCCAGCCTTTGAGTAATTCTCAGTGGAGAACTAATTAATAGCTTTTTAAATATCTGGTCATCAAAAGGACAGATGGTTCAAAGTGGTTGATGTTTGTTTTTTTGAGGGGGGATTGATTAGGAGGGGTGGGAATGACAGCTATAAAGACTTCTAATATTGAATACTTGAATGGAGGTCCTGACTATGGTGTTACTTTATTTTGTATAATAGTTGTGTTTTGAATTCATCTATACTTTTCTACATAGGAATAATTTCCTCTTTAAAATTTTGGTAGAATTTCCTTATAATCCATCTATTTTTAGTGTCTTTTTGTAAGGGGGTTCTTCCTGATTTTTCTTTTGACGTCAGTATATTTAAACTATCTATTTCTTATTTGGGGAGCAGGTCAAGGAGTGAGGAATGTTTGAATTCAAATACCATTTCTAATACATATTGCCTGTGAGGCCTTAAGCAAGTTACTTAACTTCTCTGTGCTTTAGACAATTCTCCCTGTGATTAAATGACCAGATGCTTTGTAAATAAGTCAGTCAATAAACATTTATTGAGTACCTTCTATATGACAAGTCATTGTGCTAATAATCGGGAGATACAAAAAAAAGAAAGGCAGGATAGTCCCTGTCCTGAAAGAGAACATAGTCTAATGGGGAAAGCCATGTAAAGAAACTGAAAGGGGAGGCAGGAGGAAGGGAAGTTACCCTGAGAGAAAAAGGAATGGAGGAGAAAATGAAAGGAGGAGGAAAGGGAATAAGTATTTACATGCCAGGCTCTAGGAAAAATATTTTCCTTTTTTTTAAGACCAGGAATTCCTTGCTAATTTTTCACTTACAAAAAAGAGGACACTTGGAATAAAAAATGCAAAACAATTTGTCATATCAGAATGAGCAACAAGTTGTCTCCTATGTATTCTATATAGTAATAGTGTAGTGAATTGGTCATGAAGTACTCAGAAACATACTCTTCTAACTGGAGCCCTCCCCAAAAATATGATCCATTATTCTTTCTCTACAATATCTTTTCAATAAGAATGAAGTAGGAAATAAATGACTCAATCAGACATTAATGCATTCACAAGGAAATCCCAACTGATTAACAATCCTTTTCAGTTGTTATAAACTAATATTTTATAACTTATTTGGATAAGGAGTCTTTTCCTTTCAAAACAACATAGCAGACAAAATCATTTTAATCAATTGGTCACATACAGAATATATACTTTGCTGCCTAAAGAGAAAGCATATAGGAATAAATAGATATCCAGTAAACATTTATCAAATATGCTAAAAATTTTCAAAAGTATTATCTCATGAATCAGTTTGATCCTCACAACATATCTTCAAATTACATATTATTATTAAATATTAGGAATTATTATTATTATTATTTCCATTTGATAGCCGAGGAAATTGAGGCAAAGAGAAGTTTAGTGATATATCCAAGATGACACAGCTAGAAAGCATCTTGAATGTGGATTTGAACTTGGGTCTTCCTGACTCAAGGACCACTGCTCTATTCATTGTGTTGCCTAGCAAATGAAGTATAGAAAGTACAGTTGGGTGCAATATGATAAGATGCCACCACTGGCATCCTCCTCAAATAGAGGATTTGAGATGATCTTTATCTACTATCTACTTTCCAACCTCTCTAATCAGAGGAAAATAAGTTCATCAATCTCAGTTTTAAAATCATGTTCAGACACTTATAAGGTTTTCTGCTTATAATGGATTTCTGAGATATTTTTTCTTTTGCATACTATTATTGTTTGCAATTTAACACTGTCAACAGCTACTGACATACCTGTGTCATATTTGCATAACTGAAGTAACACATGACTCTATAATATTATTTCAATGGGATTAGCTATATTTTTACCATATGAAAACATATTCAGGGAGGCAGCCATGATAGATTTCATAGCAAGCTGTCTTAGGAGTCAGATTGACCTTGGTTCACTGACCTTGGTTCAGAATTACCTTGTTTCTGATACTTAAAGGCTGTATGATCCTGGACAAATAACTTCTCAGTGCCCCACCCCAGACAACTCTAAGAACTATAAAATTACAGAACAGGTAAAATTACTGAACCAGGAATAATCTATATTGGTAGAAGGAATCATCTGCTACATCAACAAAATTAGAGGTCCAGTACAAAAAACAAAATCTAGTTTATACAAACTTCTAGATTTAGCTTGATAACCATTTAGCTAGAAAGACAGCTAGATAGTTACTATAATAACTAGTGAAGTATACACATCTCAAAATTTCTAAAACTCTCATCTTTATCATGGCTTCTTCATCTATGATAATAAAAACATAATTTTAGACTATGCTCAAATTTTATACAAGTCAAATTCAGTATATTTTGGGGAGGGGTGAAGAGGGAGAAATACAGGGAAGGTCTGGTTCACATTCAGACTAATGTATATATCACCATGAAACACAATCCTCAATTCCAAGTAAAAAGTAGAATTATATACTTAATCAGTCCAGAAACCCTAGAGGGTCTAATTTATCATGAGTTCTGAAATAGCAGCATCAAAATATGAAAAAATGCACAGTCCTTATTAAGAAAATATAGTTCTGGGGACAACTAGATGGCACAGTGGATAGAGCACCAGCCCTGGAGTCAGGCAAACCTGAGTTCAAATCTAACCTCAGATCATGGGCAAGTCACTTAACCCCATTGCCAGAAAGAAAGGAAGGAAGGAAGGAAGGAAGGAAGGAAGGAAGGAAGGAAGGAAGGAAGGAAGGAAGGAAGGAAGAAAAAAGAAAATATGGTTTTGAAGTTTAAAAACTATTTGATATCCCCATATTAACATGAATTTTTTAAATAAAACCTCAAAGTAGGGAAAAGAAAACACTTGCCTGTTTTACTTCTGATTCAGGAGGATTGTCTACATCTTCATTATCTTCTTTTTGCTCCTCATTTTTTCCACTTCCTTCAGCATTGTCTATTCCCTGAACACAGAGAAAATATATAGTATAGTCAAACTTAGTTAAGATTACCACTGCATATAATGGCATGAGCCTTCCCTTATTTGGGGCAAAAAGTGGGAAATGTTCTGTTCTTACTATATGTGAAGGGTGATAGAAAAGTTTTTTCTTGTTAAAATATACCACCAAAGCTACAGAATTTTGCTGCTGAAAGAAATGTGTAACAAAGGCAGGAATGTGAACTAGGTATCTTGCCTCTTCTATTTACTTTTCTTTTGTCTTAAATTCATGTGTGTTAATGCCAGAGAAGATCTTAGGAACTGATAATTATGATTCCAGGATAAAAAATTATTTGGTTAATATCATATATTTTCTTCTTAATTTTTAGTCCTTTATCCCAGTAAGCTATCTGGGTTATTATCATCATCATCATCATCATCATCATCATCATCAGACAATCAGTTTTATTGGCACAAAACCGTTATGATTTGTAGTTGCTCTGAAACTTTGTACAGAGGTACCTATGGAAGTAAGAGGCTAACTAACTGTCCCACAGTTTGGGGATGATGGAAGGACTATGCTTTGGGCGTCTGGACTATGTGACCTTTTGAATATATGGGTTAGAGAGTACAAATGGGGGTAGGGGAGCAGAGGAGAGCTCAGATATTTGGCTAAGATAATATGTAGAGATGCTAAAACTTTTCTAAATAGACAGAAAACTAACTGTTACATTAAGCTACTCTAGTTTTTTTTTTCAATTAAATCAAGGGATTAGAGAAGATGAGTAAAGGGTAAGAAAGAGTTTCCAGGAGTTTTAATGAAGAGGTTGTCAGAAGATAATGCAGGAAATTCTTAAAACTTGAGGATAAATCGTTGAAAAATTGATATGATCCAAGAAACCAGGTTTGGTAGAAATATCACAAACCATAGAAATTTTTTAAACTGAATAAATGGAAAGATTACGCCTTGAGTTTCTGAATAGGAAGTTTGAGAGAGAGAATAAAAAAAAATATTACTTCTGTAGTATTCTGTTCTCCTACAAGTTCACCATTTGGAAGAGCTGGTGTTTCCACAGTTGCTTCTGCTACCTGTGACAGATAAAAGCAAAAATACTTGAAAATATGGAAAACTCTAGAATGGAATATCAATATCTTACATTAATATATCATTTAACATTTTTTTCAAAATATTTTACTTTTACATCTCATTTCACCATAAAAGTGCTAGGTGATCGACAAGTAGGGCAAATATTATCCATATTTTGTGGAAATTGAAGTTGTAGGGATAAAATGATTTGCTCCATTTCATAGATCTACTTAGAAGGCAATGAGAACTAGAATTCTGTCTTACCACTATTTTTACTAAATCATGTTGTTTCTAGGACTATGAATATACCACAAATTGAGAAGTCATTGATACATATTAAAATACATAACTAACTAATTATAAATATAAGCATTCCTCTTTTCTTCCTCTATTTTACTTATATAAAATTTGAGTAAGAGAATTTTCAGTACTAACAATGAACATGTTGGAGTATTCTCTGACCTAAAGTATTTATATCAACTTACAAATCTCAACACAAAATTGGTAGTGAACTATTATAATTCATTTTAAAAAGTTTTTGCATCTGGAGAAAAGGTTATGTCTAATTCCAAAACAACTAGTCAATTTTATCAATTCAGTCCAAAGATTTAGCCAATATTTCACATAATACTCAATAAAGATACATTTAGTTACTGTGATGACTACACAGGCAAGTTAACAAGGTTTGTTTGTTTTTTTAAATAATTGAATTTGTAACTGGTCTTTTTTATCTCTAGATTAACAATTATACAAAATATATTTTTTAAAACATAGAAAAGGAAAGCACCCTCATCTTTAGGTCATCATTTCTTAAATTGTATTCTATGGAACACTGATTTTCACTAAATAGTTCAAGGGTTTCCACAAATAATAAAGCTATGATATTAGGCAAACACATACAACTCTGATTTTTTTTTGCTCTAGTCATGTACAAAGTGTCAATCAACATAGAGTCCATTTCAAATTTATTAGAATAGATAATATGAATGAAAAGGTTTTTAAGATCTCAAATAATTTAATATACATTAAAATAATTTAATATGTGAAGCACAGTTGATTTTGAGAATGTATCTATACAGATGTTCATTTTAGTCTTAGTTTTGGGATACTGTCTAATCATAATTGGTTTTACACTGGGCTATTATGAACACCTCTTTAAAACTGAGTCACTTGGGTTATTGTTATTATTTATCTAATTTTAATACTCATTTACTATATATAGTTCCTATTTTCCCTTTCTTTCAACTAACAATAAAAGAATAAAATAAAAGTCTCATAATCTAGATATGTTTACTAGCTGGGTAGCTTGATACCTGGCCTTTTATCTACTACACTGTCTAGGTGCCTTCAATGTGAATGCACTCACTCCTCATCTTTCAGTTTTAAACTTTAAAAGGTGGACAGTTCTTTAAAAGTAAAGAATATTACAAGCTATCAAGGAAAAAAGAGGACATTTAAAGATGAATAACTATCTCTTCCCCTCAGACCTTAAAAGGAAGTCATGGAAAACCAAAATTACGAATATCCAACTAAATTGTCTAATTTCTCTAAATATTTTAGGAATTAAGGGACATAAAGCAATTTATCAACAAAATCTCACAGCTGCAAAAATTCTACAAAAGTAGTACAGAGGCAGCTCATTGCATGGTAAAGAGCCGGGAATATGGAGACAACAATTTTAGGTTCATCTCAGTTCTGCTACTTATTATCTATATGAATCTGGCAAGGTACTAAATCTCTCTGTGTCAATGAAGGGGTTATACAAAATTACTTCTCAGATCAGCCCCTTTCGTTACTTTTCCTATGACTTCAAAGGCAAATGAACTAGAGAAAAAAAGTTGATAAATGAGCCTAAAAAGAGATATGTGTGTGAACCATAAACCAATTAAACAAGATTTTATTGCATATGATGGACAATGACTCAAAGCCAGGATAGAATAAAAAAAAAAGAAATGATTTGCATTTTGGAAACCAAGTAAAAGTATACTACTTATAATGATTCTAAGCAAATCTCCAGTGCAAAGATTAATGTTTTTGATACAAATGTTTTCCCAGCAATGTTTATGAACTCATCTTGTCCCAATTTCTGAGTAATTAAAATTTTAAGTTAACCAAAGGGTATTGGAGGGACACATAGTGAGTACAAAAAACTAGTTGTAATTTAGGTTCATGAAATCTTGTAAGAAAAACAATTCTAGAATAAAGTTTTTTGGATTAAAAAGGTCCTCTCAGAGGTCATCTAGGTCAACCTTTTCATTTCAGAGATTAAAAAAAACTGAGGCTAAGTTTTTTAGCTAAGGACATACAGATGGAGGTCTTATTTGAATCCAAGTCATTTGGATTCTCTTTACACTTCATCAAATATACATATCGAGCTACTATGAAAAGATGTAGGTCAATCATATGGTGTAAGGAAGGGGCAAATAGACAATGTTAGGGCTCCCTGCCTAAAATAAGGGTTCTCAAAATTTGGGAGGAGGAAGAAAATCTTTAAAGAAAATTCCTTAAAGAGAGTCAATATTCCATATGGTTCTGAGATCCCTCCATGATAGTAAAATCAAAAAGACCATCTTTGGCAAATATCACATAATACAGTGGATAAAGAGAACTGGACTTGGAAGTCAGAAAGATTTATGTTCAAACACCTTAGAAATTTACTAATTGTGAAAATGAGCAAACCATTCAACTCCATTGTTCCACAGCACATCCCTCACTAAAATAAACCAGTCATTTGTTTGGTCAGTGTAGTCCTCTTCAATATTAAAGGATTAGTAATAGCAGTAGCAGCATCATCAACAGCAGTAGTAGTGGTAGCAGTAGTGGTAGTGGTGATGGTAGCAGTAAGTGGGAGTGGGAGTGGGAGTGGTATTAGTAACAGTGATAGTGGTAGTAGTAGTAGTAGTAGTAGTAGTAGTAGTAGTAGTAGTAGTAGTAGTAGTAACAGTAGTAGTAGTAATGGTGATGGCAGTAGTGGTGGTGGTAGTGGTGATAGTAATAGTGGTGATGGTAGTAGTAGTGATAGTGGTAGAAGTAGTGGTAGTAGCAGTAGTAGTGGTAGTAGTAGAAGTAGTAATGGTAGTGGTAATAGTAGTGGTAGTGGTAGTGGTAGTGGTAATAGTGATTTTGAGTTTGGACCAAAGGTTGAAAGCACAAAGATTGGTTTTCTGGAATGCCAAGAAAATCATCATAATTTTAAAGCACTTGAAGTTTGCATTTATTCTGTATACTTAAAAGTTTTAAACTTGCCCCCCAACTTATCCTTTCAAGGGAAGGCAAAGAGTTTTGACTCAGGGGATAAATATACCCCTATCTCAAAATCCATTATTATGGGACTCTCTCCTTAATGGTAGAAATGAATGCCCAGCACTAAGTGAGGGGCAGGGTAAAGTTGGAAAGAAGGAGAGAGCTTTGGATTTCAATCTCCTTTGAGCTTCAAATCACTTCTGAAACTTCTGACCTGCTGAGAAAGATGGAAGAAGCCAATACCATTTCTGGTTGCTGAAGAAAAAGACACTGAACATGAGAAGAGTCTCTGCCTCCCAGTTTGCTACATTAGAGACTGCATGGAGTTTACTAGAGAGCTAGACCTCTTTCTTACAGTGAAAGAGCTCCTTCACTCTATGTTATCTAATATTATTTTCTCCTAGGTATACCTTCTCTGATTTCTGTTTTGCTAATTTGGATAAGTGAGTATTAATTATGTGTGTTCATTGTAGAACACTGGTTCTGTACATTGTGGAACAGTTTTATGGTGTAGGGATCAAATTTTAGATAAAAATGATCAGAAATTAAATTGAATCTCATCATATTCCTCAGACTAATAATATTTAATAATAATTTTAAAATATCTTAATTTATCAATAAATATTTTAATATTACATTTATAGATGTTATGCTTCAAATATATTAATAACATATTTATTGATAATATATTATACATCATTGTATATCACTGTTATTATGTTAATAATATTGTTTTAATAATGGTTTAATGATTATATTTAAGGGGAAATTAATTCTAACTCAACAAACCCTGTTCTCTTAGGAGAATAGAATGGTGGCCTCCAAATCCAACTTCCTGCCCATCTAGCTAAAATAAAAACCTCCTTTGGAGAATGATGAAGGGAAAATAAGTTAGAGATGTTGGTATCTCCATGCTCCAGTGAGGGATGGGCCTCAACTATCCCTTGATCATATATATATATATATATATATATATATATATATATATATATATATATATATATATGCTATTATATTATAAATAGGAATGAAACTGATAAGGTGGGAGAAATGGGGAAGTGCTCCCTCCAAAAGTATAAATTATAATTATTTCACATCTTTTCATTCTGTGTGACTTCTGTTCCTGTCCTACAATAAGTCCCTGTTAAGCAATATGCCCAGTCTTGTAGAAAATATCCTACAGGTCTTTTAATATTTACTAGTTCTGTCCATGTATTCTCTCTTATTCTTTTTTCTCCTATAATATATTAAATACATTTCATTAAATATGTGCCAGTTACATGCAAAAATTTTAACATTCATTTTTAAAAATTCTTAGTTGCAAATTTTCTACCTCATTTCCACCCCTTCACATCTTAGAAAAAGCAAGCAATTTGATACTGATTATACATATGAAGTCATAAAAACATTTTCATATTAGCTTTGTTGCAAAAGAAAATACAGACTAAAAAGTAAAGAATTTTTTTTAAAGTATGCTTTAATCTAGATTCAGAATTCATGTCTTATTCTGGAAGTATATGGCATTTTTTTCACATCATGAGTTCTTTGAAATTGCCTTGTTTGTCAAAGGCATTTTCTGAATCTATTGATATGATCATGGGATTTTTGTTATTTTTTGTTATTAATATGGTCAATTATTGCCAAAAGTTTCCTAATATTGAACCATCCCTGCATTTCTAGTATAAATCGAAATATAGTATATGATCTTTAGATTAATTAAATATAGTCTCTTGCTAATATTTTATTTAAAATTTTTGTATTGACAGTCTGAGAAAATTGTTCAATATTTTTATTTCTTCCTAGTTTAGCTGTCTAAATCATATTTGCACTATAAAAAATAAATGGTAGGACTCCTTCTTAACCTATTTTTTTCCAAATAATTTATATAGCATTAGGATTAATGCTACTTAAATGTTTGGTTAGAATTGTAAATCTGGTCCTGAGGATTTTTTTTCTTATGTTTTATACAATTTCTTTTTCTAAGGAAGCATTATTTAAGTATTCTATGTCTTTTACTGTTAATTTTGGCAATTTGTATTTGTGTAAATGTCCATCCATTTCACTTAGATGGTCAGTTTTACTGGCATATAATTAATGGCAAAATAAATCCTAATAACTTATAATTTCATCCTCATTAGTATGCATTCGCCCATTTCTTTTTTTAAATCAAATTGACCAATGACATCTATTTTATTGAAGGTTTTTTTTTTACAAACCAGCTCCTAGTTTTACTAGTTCAATGATTTTTTTGTATTTAATTTTATTGATTTCATCTTTGATTTTCAGGATTTCTATTTTGATGTTTAATTGGGGATTTTAAAATTTTATTCTTTTCCTAATTTTTTTAGCTGCACACACAGTTCATTGATCTACTCTTTCTTTTTTTAACTGATGTATGCTTTTAAAGATGTAATTTCCCCCCTAAGTCTGCTTTGGCTGACTCTCACAAATTTTGTCATTCTCTTTAATAAAATTGTTTCTACGATTTGTTCTTTGAGCCACTAATTCTTTGGGTTTTTAGGTTTGCAATCTTTTAAAATCTATGCTTCCACTGCCCTTTATTGAATGTAACTTTTATTGCATTATAATCTGAAAAGGATACATTTAATATTGCTATTTTTCTGCATTTGGTTGTGAGGTTTTAATGCCTCAATATATGGTCAATTTTGGGAAATGTGCCTTATAATATTAAGAAAAAGGTATATTCCATCATTCAGTATTCTCCAGAGGTCTATCTTAACTTTTCTAAATTGTATTCTTCTTAACTACTTTCTTATTTATTTTATGATAAGATTTATCTAGCTCTGAGAGGGGAAAGTCGAGGTCCCCCACCAGTATAGATTTACTATTTCCTCCAATGAATCATTTAATTTTCTTTTAAGACTTTCGATGCAATGTCATTAGGTTCATATATGTTTAATACTGATATCTATATCAATAGATATTATAGTCTAAGGTGCCTTTTTACAAGATGTAGTTTCTTTGTTTATTCCTTTTAATTAGGTCTTTTTATTTTTCCTTTGTCTAAGAGCATGATTGCTACTCCTGCCTTCTGTACTTTAGCTAAGCATATTACATTTTATTCTAATCCCTTACTTTAAGTCTCTCTCTTTTAAGTGTGTTTCTTGTAAACAACATATTATTAGATTCTGGTTCCTAATTCATTCTGCAATCTGTTTTCATTTTATGGGTAAGTTCACCCCATTCATTTTCACTGTTATAATTATTAGCTGTATGGAGCTAGGTTGCTCAGTGGATAGAGCAGCAGCTCTGGAGCCAGGAGGATCTGAGTTCAAATTTGACTTCAGACACTTAATAATTCTTGAGCAACTCACTTAATTCCCCATTGCCCTGCAAAAAACAAAAAGGAAAATGATAATTGTGCATTTTCCTCCATCCTATTTTCCTCTGATTTATTTTTTTTATTCATCTTGCCTCAAACATCTGTTTTGCTTTTAATTAATGCCTTCTTTTATCTGCCCTTCCTTTTATCACCTCTCCCCTTTATCTTATTTCCTCTCCTCTCCTACTTCCCGGTAGGGTAAAATATATTTCTATTACTTATTTAGTAGGCGCACGCACACGCACGTGTCTAGTCCCTCATTGAACAAATTTAGATGCGAGGTGCAAGTATTACTAATCGCTTCATTATTTTCTCCCCCACTATAAAAGCTCTTCCTTGTTTGCCTCTTATATGAAATGATTTTCCCCCATTCTTCTCTTCCCTTCTCCCTTTTCCTAGGGCATCTTCTTTCTTGCCTATCCATTTTTTTAACATTATCCCAACATAATTAAATGTTTGTGAAGTCTTTCTATGTAAAATTCTTTTAACTTCTCTAAGAATAATAAAATTCTTAGAAGTTATAATATATATCATCTTTTCATATAGAAAAACAAACATTTTAACCTAATTGAATCCCTTATGACTTATCTTTCATATTTATCTTTTTATGCTTTTGAGTCTTGTATCTGAAAGTCAAATTTCCCATTTAGTTCTGTTCTTTTCATCAGTAATGCTTTCAATTTTGCTATTTCAATATGTTCATTTCTTTCCTTTAAGGATTATACTCAGTTGTTTTGTTTAAGTTATTCTTGATTGCAATCTTAAGTCTTCTGTCTTCTGGAATATCATATTCCAGACCTTTCACTCTTTTAATGTGGTAGTTGCTAAATCTAATGTGATCTTGACTGTGATTCCACAATATTTGAATTATTTCTTTCTGACTGCTTGAAGGATTTTCATTTAATCTTAGAGCTCTGAAAATAGCTTAGACTATTTCTGAGAGCTTTCATTTCAGCATCTCTTTTAGGAGGTGATCAGAAAGTTAATTCTTTCCATTTTTACTGACCCTCTGGATCTAAGATACTGGGACAATTTTCCTTGATAATTTTGTGAGATATAATTTCTAGATTTTTTTCTTTGATCATGGTTTTCAGGTATTTTAATAATTTTAAATTATCTCTTGATCAATTGTTTTTATGATGAGACATTTCTTTAATTTATTGATTTTTTTTTAATTTTGTCTTATTGTTACTTGCTGTCTCAAGGAGTAATTAGCTTCCACTTGACCAATTCTAATTTTTAAAGAGTTATTGTCTTCAGTAAGTTTTTATGCCTCTTTTCTCACTTGGTCAGTTTTACTTTTTAAGAATTTATTTTTATCACTTTCACAAAAATATGAATTTTTGGACTTTTTTCCCATTTGATCAGTTCTATTTTTTCTAATATTTTTTCTGTATTTTTGTGCCTCTTTTACTAAGCTGTTGTCTTTTCATAATTTTCCTCCTTTCCTCTCATTTTTAAAACCATATTTTCCTCTACTACTCATTTGATTTTTAAATTTTTTTTACCTCTTCTAAGAATTCTGGAATTTCTGGCTTGTTCTAAATCATACTCTTTTTTTTTCCTCTTTGAAGTTTTGCTTGTAGCCATTTCTACTTCCACTGTCTTCTGAGTTTTTGTCTTGATCTTCCAACTCACCACAGTAGCTTTTATGATCAGATTCTTCTTTTTCTTTCTTCTCATTTCCCCACCCTATTGGGCTCTATTCTAGAATGATGGAGGAGGGGGCAGGAAGGAGGGTAACACTGTCTCAAGCATCAGGCTTTTATACACTGCTTTTTTTCAGAACTGGTTCTGGAGATTTGGAAGTTTTAGGTGCTTCCAAAGTAGCAAAAGTGCTCTCTAGCACTCTCATCCTTATCCAGGAAAGACCTCTGATCCCTAAGGACTGCAATACTACTCCTCCAAGTCCCTACTTACTTGGGACTGGAAATAATATTGTTCCTTAGTGTCCCTGATCTCTTGTGACTAACAGTGATAATGTTCCAGGGCATCTACTCCCTTTAGAGAGAAAGTGTCTCTTTTTTTCCCCTTGAGCTATTTCTCAGGAATGGGTATAGGCAATGGATTTGCCAAACAGTATTTGATCCAGCGTTAGACAGGGGTCTTCTGCAATATTTTTCTAACCACCTGCCTGTCTTTATACAATCTCTTGTTCAAGACTCATGCTAGTTCTGACACCACTACTCAATCCTATTACTGGTGTTTCATGCATGTGAGTTCCAATTCTTTACTATGAGAAAAAAAAGGCTGTTATAAATTTTTTAAACATATGGTCCCCTTTCCTCTTTCTTATATAAGTATATAAGCATAGTAATGGTATCATTTGGATAAAAAGTATGTCTGGTTTAATAATGTTTTATTGAAAGATGTTTTCCATTTCCAGAAAGAAAGGGAAAGAAAGATTCAGGGTATAGATTGAAGCATATGTTCTTCTTTCATTTTTTTTATTTTCCCCTTATTTATTTTAGATCTAATGCATAAACTTGTTTTGAATGTCTATGCCTATTTGTAATGGTTTTTATTTATCTTGCCTTCTTAATGGATTGGGGAGGAGGTAGAGTGAAGAATTGAAAACTGAAATGTAATCAAAAATTGAATTTGAAATTGAAAATAAAATTGTATTTTAAAAAAGTAGTTAACTAGATTAGATAGGTGAGCTCTAGAAGCAAATACAAACAGTAGTCTAATGTGGGGTCAACCCAATAATACAAACAGCAAGGGAAGAGATTCACTGTTCAATAAGGCCTAGGAAAACAAAATGCCTGTTTGGCTGAAAATAACTGACACCAGCACCTTATATACTTAAATGCTTAAATAGATCTATAATCAGTGATTCAGAATTTCTATCCAAAAAGGGAGATCATAATTCAAGTCTATTGTGTATACTTCTTATCCATTTTACCCTAAAAATTCAACACAGGGCATCTACTCAACATTCTTAGAGACTATTTTTGCTTTTTCCCAGCATCATAAGGGTATCAGTAGACTAACCTATCATCTTTCTATTATAGAAATCTATAATGACAACCTTTATTACCTTTCTTTTTTCAGAGGTCTTTGCTATAATGTTTTACAGTGATCATACCCAATGCAAACTTCTCCATTGCCCTCTTTCTGAAATACCAACAACTGACTAAAAAGCTAGTATTGAAAAATAGTGCTTAGAGTAAGTAAAAAAAGTTCTACAGTGTCCTTAGAATAATATGAAAGAGGCATTATGGTAAAACTTTTGCAGGTAATCCTCATCCCACAATAAATTCCCAATGTATAAACAATCTAAATAAAGATGACATGCCTTTAAAAAATGCAGAATTGTGAATAAAGAATGAACTTATCACAACAAAATTTTTATTTTGGTCTAGGCCTGTGGTTTTTATAAAATGGGGAAATAGCAGTGTGGAAATTCCTTCCCTCTACCAGGGCAAATAAGCAATTTATCTGTAATATAAAGTCTTAGAGATTTGGCTGACATGCTGAAAAGTTATTTGTCAATGGCTATACAACCAATATGTATTGGAGGCAACACTTATCCATCTTCTTGACTCCATGGCATAGCCACGTTAGCCATACTAGCTCTCAGAGAAAAGCTTCATAAGATGTAGTTTACATATAATAACGCAAATATTATAAAAAGAAAAATAGGCAGTTTCAAATCATATAAAACTAGAAGAAAAGATATAGTTGGAAAAAATTTATTAAGCTCTCAAAAACTCATATGACTCTTTGATTTCCTAGTGTAAAAGTTCCCCTCTAACAAGAGAAATTATAACCCATTCATGTTGTGCAACTTTTTCCACATTATCCACCCTGCATGCTATGATAAAGGCTTCATTCATTTTTCCTGACATTGTGGATACCACTAATGAGTTCTAGTGGATTACTTGCCATGTTTCACTTTCATGACATGACGAGACCAGCTTGTCTTACCATCATAATAATTCCTTGATGATATCTCTTTCTCTTCTCCTTGGATTGGTTATATGTTACAGTCTGCTCATATTAACATTGTATCTCTCCAAAAACCTATGTGTGAGATTCATCCTTAATTCTTCAAAATAATTGTATTCTATATCCTGCTATCAGGTAGCAACAGTACCAGAACACTGGAATTAAGAAGCTTGGTCTTTGCTTTCCTGGGAAGCCCAGCGTTATTAACAAAGCTTTGCAATTTTCTAAAGGCAATAAAGCATGTTCTTTTCTTGTTCAATTTTGAATATGATTCATTGTTCATCTGAGAATGTTTGTCCCCAAAATACAAATTTTTTATTTTTTAAATTTATTTATTTTCACATTATTACAATAGTCTTGTTGTAATAGTAAATATAATCCCCTCCTCCCCTACAAAGATAGAAAAACCTCAAGAAAAATAAGGTGAGAAAAAAGGAAAAAAACTGTACTTCAATCTGTGTTCAGATACCATCAACTCTGTCTCTGGGATGAATTGTATTCTTTATCTTAAGTCCATCAGAGAAGTTGCTTCAATATTTTTTCCCCGCAGTTGCTATTGCTTACTGTATTTCCCTCCATTATTTCCTCCCTACTCCCATTTCTTTCTCTCCTTTAACCTTGTCCCTCCTCACAAGTGGGTTGTGGGTGGCACAACAGACAAACCACTGGCCCTGGAGTCAGGAGGACCTGAGTCCAAATCAGACCTCAGTCACAATAGCCACTCAGCTGTGTAACCCCAGGCAAGCCACCCAACCTCACTGCCTTGTAAAAAAAAAAAAAAAAAAAAATATATATATATATATATATATATATATATATATATGTGTCTGTGTGTGTGTGTGCATGTGTGTGTGTGTGCATGTGTGTGTGTGTGTGTGTGTGTGTTGTATCCAACTACCCTCTCCCATGATTTTCCCATTCTTCTACACCCCGCCTCTCCTCCCCCTGAACCCTTTCTCCCATCTCTTTCCTCTCCTTTTTCTTTAGGGTAAGAATCCAAATGAATGTTGTTAATCTAGATATTAGTCATTATTCACCCACTTAGTCTTTCTACTGGGAAATGGTTTGCCCAGACTCCTCTGAGAGATCTTTTCTAGAAAGTTCTGTAAAGGGTTGATGTTATGGCAATTAGAACAATGTCATGCCAAGTAGGAGCACTTGGAAGAAAAAGGAAAAAACTGTACAATATCTCTCCAATTTTCTGATCTCCTCTCTTATAGTTTTAAACACATTCAGGGACTATAAATCTCCTAATTTTATGTCTCACTTTATGTTTGTAATAAAAGGTCACCAAGCAAAGTTATTTCTATTGTCATATCTTCCATGGAATCTTGAATGAGTTCAATATATGAATGGAATAAAATAGCCTATAAGGTAGTATGATTTGTTCCAACAAATCATATACTTTTCACAAACAATAAGAATGGCATCTCTTAAGCTCTACATCTTTCAGTTAACTGTGAAAATATAGTCCACTGCTGAATATCATTTTAGAAAACTTACTTATTGTCCAGAATATCTTAATTAAGAATTCTCTTTACTGCTATATAGATGACTCCTAAAGATTCTGCAAAAATGGGAGGATAGGCATTCTGAGAATTGAGATATTCTTTTAATTGCCTTTTTCAACATTAATAAGGTATAAGATTTTTTCACAACTTTTGCATCTTTTCCTCCTTTAGACATCTTACAAATCATAATTACACCACTTTTGTCAAAAATGTTTTTTATATGTACTTGGTACACACTGGTACATATTGACTGTTTTTCCCATCTCTGCTCCCTTTTCTTATATTTTGACTTCTCACACCTGTAATTATTATGTTATATTTCAAGTGTGGTGGTCCTATTGTCTTTGAAAGAAAGTTTGTTGTAATGTTTTTTACAAATATTTTACAGTTTTTTTCTGTTTGTGGTACTCCTATTTTAATCATAAATTCACTGAGGATGTCTTTCCTTAGTTGGTTGTCTTTCCAACCTCTTTAAATTGCTTTAATCTTTGAATGCTTCTCTCTGTCATATAAGACAATACTATTTATAATCAATTATTCAATATCCTTCTTTATAAGATTTTTATAAATAGGTTTATATAGTAGCTCAAAAGAAAGAATATCAATAAACTTTAATTTGATAACTATTTCTACTTACAGTAAACATCCATAATCTATATGGAAAAAATACAAATTTATATGATAAAAAAAATTCCTCAATATAAAATTACACCAAAACAAGGATTACTTTAAAATTTAAACTATATAATCATCTAAACTCATTCAAAATCTCCAACAAAATTTTTAAAAGCAAAATCACTAATAAAGTCTGATAAATTCAAATAAAAACCCTGAGACATATTACCTTATACTCACCAAACTGACAAAGATGCTAAAAGATGAAATTATTAAGTTTTGGAGGTCTATGATTAGGGACAAGAAAAGTTACTAAACTGTTCAAACCTTGTGACCCAATGATCCCATTACTGAGTTTAATACTACAAAGATAAAAATTTTAATTAAAAAATATTGACAGTCAAATTGATAGTAATATAAAAAGATGCAATATATTATATTCCTGATGAATGAAAAATGTATAAATAAATTGTAGCACATAAATATAATAGATTATTAAAGCACCATATGGAATGATGAATGAGTAATTAAGAGAAACAAGGAAATGATATAAAATAGAGTCAAAAGAATATATAAAATGATAATTGCAGGGAATATGATAGATATGAAATAAATGATGTGCATGGCAGATATTCAGATTCTACATGTTTGGTATTACAAGAGTTAACAGGTATCTATCTGAACCAGCTCATTCTTTCAGTATTTCCTTATTTAGCAGAAGGATGCTCTCACAGCTAATTAATCAGCAGAGAAGAGAGTGTAGAATACACTTTTCCCACCTGATAAAGTATGGAAAATATATCCCTTCCACTAGCCACCATTCTCTCCAAAACACACAAGAAACTACAATTGGTCCCTAGATTTTTAATGGAAGGCTAGATAAGTTATGATTTGCAATATGACCTTCAAAATACAAAAAAACAGAACTTCCTTTCACTCTGCTCTTCAAGCCACCACCCTGTTTGAACTCTTCTTTCCTTTTTCCAAACACCCACATTCATATATTTTTTTCTTTTTTTAATTGTTATGTGAATTCTGGAAAGACCAAAACAAAACTGCAGGAGGATTTCAAACTCCAACTTGCAGTATTTGCTGCAACTTGGATCAAATTCCCTTTTACCCCAAACCTCTTCCTTATTAGTAAAAAGGAGGGGTCAAAAAAAGGAAATGAATTTACAGTTTTAGGAACCCAGAAATTTCTTCAGCAAATGCTTTTAGAGAACTAGAAGAAAATATAACTAGAGTCACTTCTGCTCAATTTCTTTGGGGAAATTCTCCACTCCATCAGTCCTAAATCTTTTTCCTTCGAGTTCCTCTTCTATCACTTCATTATTCCCCAGGTATCTGCTAGAACACCAGAAGACTCACAGAATAATCTCAAATCCCAATTCTCACTTTTCTGAGCTACTCAGTCTCACCTACTGCACTGGGACTCAAAGACAAGGACTCTAGCCCAAGGGTTTTGAAAAACATATAGCTATATATATTTCATAGCTTCCTTGATCTTTACTGATATTTTACTCCCAACTATTTTATGAAAGTTTTGGAAAAAGTCAAATATATTCACAAATGAAGACAATCCAAAATGACCCAAAAAACCCCAAACAAACCCTCAGACTACATACTAAGAACCACATTGTTATCAAATTATTAAAATTAAAAAATACCTCCTTCATATAATAAATTACAGAAATAGAAAATAACAAGTATTATTAGTTTTATCTATTCTCAGGGCAGTTGTGCTTAATTGTTTTTCAGAAATTTACACTGTAGAATGATTATTTGCAAGTTTTCAGGGAGACTGTGCAACAATTAGAGCTATCTAAATGTGAATTAGGCTGCTCTGGTAAATGTCAGGGCTTGCCTGAATAAGATTCGCCCCATATTATTGAAGTTGATTTTTGAACCCTGAGTACCTTAAAGTAACTCTTGTGCAAAGCATATGAGGCTTAGCATAAAATACCATTCAATATCTTCTCCCAAATGTATTCATACCAAACATACATAAATCTGTTTTCTTCCTCTTGCTACTTGACTAGTGGACTTGAGGTTGAATCTACATATTTTGAATTGAAACCACATTTAAACCCTGGGCACAATACCTGGGGCTCTCCTTTTATGCACAGTTATGCACTTAGTCATCCCCTTTATAAGGGCACTGAGGATACAAGAAGTAGAATAAGAGTCTTCAAGGCTCCAATTGTCAGATATAAATAATTTTTGTTTATGATTTTGATGAATTTAAAAATTGATAGAACATCATTCGATTTGATCTCTGTTCAATGTTATATCAGTTATCCTAGTTGTCACATTTGTTGATTAATTTTTTACAAACTTAATACATGTTTGAAAAATTCCTTGATAAAGAAAAGACTTTGACTGTGTTTTTCTTTATTATATAAAAAAATTAAAATTGAATAAAAATAAGTACATTGGAACCTTTTATTCTCTGAATCTTTCCATTAATTGTGTGGCTATGAAGATTAGATCAACTGTAGTATATAATTTTGAAAGTTTGCCTTTTCCCTTTTCATAGCTTTGTCAATGTCTTATAAATTTTAATTCATGTATAGATCATTTCTCTAAACTTTGTACAAAGATAAGAGATTAAGGCATAGGGTCTGCCTTTCTTCCATAGTAACAATAAAAATATCCGTGTTTTCCTTTTAAAAAATCATATAGATTCCCTGTGATAAAGATAATGGAGTATAGATGATATCAAAAAGCCCTGGGAAAACTGAACAGCAGTCTAGCAAAAAATCAATCTTAGACTAACATCTTATTCTATATCAACTCCAAATGGATACATGACCTAGATAAAAAAGAAAATTTAAAAAGTTCTTTTGCACAAACAAATCCAATACAGCTAGGATTACAAGGAATAGTTAACTGGGGAAAAAAATCTTTGCAGGATGTTTCTCTAGAAAGGTCTCATTTCCAAGATATATTAGGAATTGATTCAAATTTATAAACACTTTTGAGAAGGGACAGGGTAAAAGGAAAGAAAAAATAGAATAAATGGGAGTGGGGGAATACAGGAGGAAAATACAGATAGTAACAGTGGAAAAAAATTTCTCTGATGAAGATCTCATTTCTCAAACATATAGAACTAAATCAAATTTATAAAAATAAAAGCCATTCCTCAATTGATAAATGATCAAAAGATATGAAGAGATGCAAAGGGAATTGTTCTATATACAAAGCAACAGCAATATTATAAGATGATCAGTTGAGAATGACTTAAATGCTATACTTAAAACAACTCTAAAGGTATCTAAAAACATACTGAAGCATATTTTTTCTTTTATTTTTCTTGAGGCTTCTTTTTGTGGGGGGAGGGCAGCCTATATTTACTTTCACAACACGATTATTATGGAAATGTTTTTCATGACTGCATATATTTTAAATTTTTTTATTTATTTAAAGCAATGGGTTTGAGTGACTTGCCCAAGGTCCCACAGCTAGGCAATTATTAAGTGTCTGAGGTCGTATTTGAACTCAGGTCCTTCCTGACTCCAGGGATGGTTCTCTATCCACTGTGCCACCTAGCTTCCCCCCAGTGACAGCACATTTTTAACCTATGTCAAATAACCTGCTTTCTCAATATGTAAAAAAGGAAAAATAAAAGAAAAAGGGGCAAAAAAGAATGCTATCCACCTCCTGACAACAGTGTTGATGGGTTAAAAACTTAAAATGAGACTTTTTTGAACATGAACAATTTGGAGTTTTGTTTTTTTATTACTGCACATTTGCTATTTTGTTTTCTATTTTTTTCCTAGGTGACCAGATAGGAGGAAGAAAAACTATTACTTGATAATTGAAAAGTAAAAAAAAAAAAAAATGGAAGATGAAAAAACAAAACAAAAAAGAATTGACTTCTCAAAACACTCAAAATTGTGTTATCTCCAGAATGTGTTTTTTCTAATTCAGGGTCGGCTGTTATTCCTATCTTCATCTTCTATACCATCACTTCCACTTCCACATTTAACACAATAGGGACTGACATGATATATTGGTTCTACCATCTCAAAACTAGGTTATTATAGAAATGCTGACATACCTATTTCATTTTTATCTACTTTCTGTCCTTCCAGTTCCATCATTAAATATTCTTATAGTGACCTAGTTTAACTAGGTCTCATGTGAAGCTTTCCAAAGACTTACATATTCTTTGAATTTGGAAAATGTTTGCTGGCTAAGTCAGTTTCTGTACTCTGTTGGCCTTATTATTGTACATAATACTTTTAAATTCATTAATTTCTGTAGGAAATTAGGATTGTCCATGTCAGCTTTTTCCTACATGTGCTTTCCATTTTAATCATCAAGAGACCATTTTAACATACTCAGCTTTATCCGTCTAATTTAGTGCTTAATTTGAAGATCTTTGTTGTAATGAGTCAATGATCTGGCTGCATAGACATAGTTAATTTAGAAACAACTATATCAGTAACCATTTATTTCTACTCCATTAGTATATAGTCAACTACATTTTTTGGGATGTTATTCAGTACTTATCAACTGTCTTCTTGGCAAGAGTGTTCCTTACACTTTTTCATGAGGCTTCTTTGTAGCCTGAAACCCTTGACCTTTTTTGTTTCTGAACTCCAAGCCAAAATTTCCAACATTTTCCACTATCTTCCTTCAGTTAATACTATACCTGTTCCATGATGCCTTTCCTAAACCCTCAAAGATAATTCAATAAGCATTTATAATCTCAGTCTATTTCCTAGTCATTATGCTAATAAGTACTGGAAAAACCCAGCTCTCAAGGAGATCACAATCTAAGGAGTTAAATAAGATGCGAACAACTATGAACACAAAAAATTATATGAACATATATATTTATACATGTGTGTATATATATATATGTGTGTGTGTGTGTGTGTGTGTGCGCACATACAATTAAGGAAGCCTGGAAAGACTTCTTACAGAGGGTGGGACTTTAGCAGAAACTTGGAGGAAGCCAGTGAAGAACAAGTTCCAAAATCATTCCAGGTATGGGGGAAAGTCCAAGAAAATTTTCAGAGTAAGGAGATGGAGTGTGATGTGAGAGGAAGCAGAGAGACAAATATCACTAAATTACAGAGTATGAGAAGAATAGTAAGGTATAAAAAGAATATTGGAAAGATAGGAACAGATCAAATTATTGAAGACTTGAAAAGACAAACAGAAATTTTATATTTGATCCTAGAGAAAAGCCATAGGGCTTATTGAATAGCAGGATGATATGGTCAGACTTGCAACTTTAGGAAGATCAATTTGACAGGTGAATTGGAGTGGGAGAGATTTGCTTACTGCCAAAGACCAAGCATGAGATGATGAGGATCTATACCACAGTCAATGTCAAATGTTATGACAACGCTATGTCAAAGAAGGGGCATATAGGAGATGTTGTTAAGGTAGAAATGACAGGATTTTACAACTGATTGAATATGGAGAAGTAAGGAGGGTAAGGAGTTGAGCATGACTCCTAAATTATAAGCCTGTGAAACCAAGAGGCTAATACTACCCTCAAAAGTACCAAGGAAGTTAGGAAAAGGGAAGGACTTGGAGGGAAATATAATGAGTTCAATCTGGGATATGTTGAGTTTAAGATGTCTAAAAGACATCCAGATCAAGATATCTAATAGGCAGTTGGAGGTAGATGTGATACTGGAGATCAGGAGAAGGTGGGCAGGGATGGTGTGTGGGTGTGAGCTGTGTGTGTATATGTGTGTGTTTGTGTGAGAGAGAGAGAACACACATTTATTAAGAATATAACCAGGTTCTGATCTAAATATTTTACAAATATTACATTTAGGTAATTTACAATATTACATTTTAGGTAAATTAGGTAGGATTATTAGTCTAATTTTACAGTTGAGGAAACTGAGAAAAAGAGATATTAAATAGATAGTTTGCCCACAGTCAAACATCAAACAAGTATTTGAGGCAGGGATTCATGACACTGAACCACCTAAGCTATTTAACAGGTAGCCTGGAGAAGTGAAACCAGATGTTGAGAAAGAGAGGTTAGTGTTAAGCCTCATATACTTTGCACAAGAGTTACTTTAAGGTACTCAGGGTTCAAAAATCAATTTCAATAATATGGAAATGATAACTGAAATTATAGGAGCTGGTAAGATCAACAAGTGATTATAGAATAACAGAATATAGATATGGAAAGGTCCGTAGAGATTAGTCAAACACCTAAATTTTGCAGATGAAAAACAGACTCTGGGAAGTAAAATGACTTGCCCATGATCACACTAATAGTAATCACCAGTGACTTGGTTTCAATTAGCATTTTTTTCTTTGAGGCTTTGATCATAGTTGTTTTCCCATTATTATCTTCTTCTGAGTTTGTGTCTTGGTATTCCTATTATCCAGCAGCTTTTTATGGTCAAGTTCTTTTTGTTGTTGGTTGCTCATTTTCCCAGTCTCTTACTTGACTTTGATCTTTATGGTTAAGGTGGGAGTAGGGAGGCATTCTCCCAAACTTCAGACTTTTTTTCATGCTACTATTTTCCAAGCTGGTCCTGAGGGTCTACAAGTTTTTCCATGCTTCCAAGGTGTGATCCACAGAGAAGTTTGGCCCCTGCTCTCCTCACCTTCACTTTGGTCTTTTACCCAGGAACATCTCCTGCTCTCTTGCAGCTAGAATCACTAGTACTGCTCTTTGCCTTAGTACTATGACCAGGACTAATGCTCCCTTATGAGTGACCACAAATTCTTCTCTCTGTCCTAGAACTGCATATAGACAACAGTTGCCAGTCAGCACTAACTGTACTTAATGCCAGCAAAATGTCCCCTGTAATCTCCTGTAACTGGTTGTCTGACCCTCTTACCATCTTTAGGTTAAGAGTTCCTGAAGCTGCTACCGTGATCAAGATGAGCCTCCTCTCCAGACCTCTCCTATGAATATTCTGAGTTTTCTTATATTCACTTAATCTATGCATCTCACTAGTCATTATCCCAAATTTTTTGTCCATTTGGGGGCTAAATTCCTTAAGAAGGTCATTGATGGGGGCAGTTAGGTGGTGCAGTAGATAGAGTACCAGTCTTGGAGTCTAGAGGATCTGAGTTCAAATGTGACCTCAGACACTTAAAGATTACCTAGCTGTGTGACCTTGGGTAAGTCACTTAACCCCATTGCCTTAAATAATTTTTTTCAAAAAGAAGTTCATCGGCAATTCAAGTTTCCAGTTCCTTTTCTTTAATTCATTTTTTAATAATCTACAATCTAGTTTCCAACTTCCTTTCATGATATGATGTTCTAAGATGTTTGGCAAATGGAATGAGTCTCCCCCCTCAGAAATATTTTGTCTCATTCTCTTTTCCTTTCTTTTATGTCAAGTGACACTCTTCTAACTCACTCTTAGACATCTCAATGGGAGAAAAGGATATCTTTATCTCTACTCTCCACTTGCAACTGTAATGATGACCAACATATGGCAGGAAGAGCACGTGCTTTTCTGGGTTAGCTTGAGAATGTATCTCAGGTCCCTGAATATTTATTCTTCTTTGTCTTTCTTTTCCTAATAGATTTCTCTAAGCATGGATGACAAAAGAATAATCCTTAAGTAAATGCTTCTTGACTTTAAGAGTTCCATGTTACAGACTAAGGAAATTCTAAAGTTGAGTGTTAACTGACAACACAAGTGTTTTTTTGCAATTATATTCTTCTTGGAGGATGAGATGACTACTGCCAAAAGGATGGGTAGTATAGTATTGCTGGAATCCACTAACAAAGTTTTGTATTGAATATGTGTTTCAGTATCACCAGGAGATATTTCATCTGGAATTTTTTTATCCACTGGCAGGGGATCCAAAGGAGAAAGAAATGAACTGCCCCATATTTTGGAGGAACTCAAGCTAGCATCTTAACCCAAGACAGTCTGAGTGAGGTGATGACTTCCAGTCAACCATAAGGCCTCAATCCCTGAGGGTAAAGAGCAAACTGTACTAAGAGTTCATTTGGAACAAAGCTTTCCTTTCTTTTAATTCTTTCACTATTTCAAATCTTTTATTTTTGTTGTTTTTATTTTATTTTTTTCATTCATTTATTTATTTATTTTCATCCATAAGCACCTGTATATTTTAAGTTAAAGAATTTCCTTCTACTCTCCCTTCCCACTCCCCCCCAGCAGTAAACAGTCATGTTAGCTTGTACATACATAATTTTGATAAATGTCAACAGATTAGTTATTTTCAGTATGAGGAATTTGGATTAAGCAATACATAAGAGAATTATGTGCTTTGTTTTGTTTTTCTTCCTCTGTATGGGGATAACATTGTCCTCAGTTGGTCTAATATAGTTGTCCTAGCTGTCTGAACTGCTGAGAGGAGCTGCTTCCAGCAGGTTGTTCATCCCACAATGTTGTTGTTAACATGTACATTATTTTCTTGGTTCTACTCTCTTCTCTCTCCTGTAATACCATAAATCATTCTATGCTTCTCTAGAGTCCAACCATTATGGTTTCTTATAGAACAATAATATTCTATAATATTAATATACCATAACTTATTTAGCCATTCCCCAATTGATGGGCATCCCCTCACTTTCCAATTCATTGCCACTACAAAGAGCTGCTATGAATATTTTGGAACATGTAGCACTTTTCCTTTTTTTTTATAATTCCTTCTGGACCTAGAATTATAATTGCTGAGTCAAAGGGTATGAACAGTTTTATTGCTCTTTGGGCACAATTCCATATAGCTCTCTAGAAAGGTTAAATTACTTTATTTTTGTTATAATTTTATTTTTAACTAAATGTTTTTAGGTTGGGGCATATTGGGCTGGAATTGGTAGAAACAAACAGGTAGTGTGAAAGAGACAGAGGACCTTACAAAAACTTTATAAAATGTTCTTTGTTTGTTGAATTTGTATAGCTTTGTAAATCTAATAACCAGGTCCATCTGTCTTGTGGATCTGGGGACTCATAAAGGATTGCTAGTATTTGAGAACTGATTTAGTTGAGACACTGAATGGCATTCATAAGAACTATGCAATAGGCCTTTGCAAAGACTCTTGTGAAAAGCACTAGAGAAGGAACTTAGAAAGACAATGTTTAAGACTCCTTAATAAAAAACTTTCCACAAATGGTGATACAGACAAATGTGCCAAATGCACCAGGAAAATTCGCTGGGGACATTAAATATTCTAGTGAAGGAAGAGTATAGCAGGACTCAGATCATAGCATTTCTATTGCAGCCAGAGTCCTTCCAATGGGACATGCTTCTAGCTGTCATTGCCTCTAAGACACATAAAAGATTCACCACACAAATGAATATAGTCTATTAAATTATTTTAAAAATTAGGAGACAAATCATTGGAAAGATATTTACTGTTCACAGTTGAGCTATGTCAATTTAATGAAGAAAAATAGTATAATACTACCTAAATTAATTTATAGATTTTGCTCTATGACAAGCTAATTACTGAGGAGATGTTTTATAGAATTAGACAGAAAAATAACAAAATCTGACAGGAAAAAAGCTTAGAATCTCAAGGAAAATAATGAGGGAAAAAAGCATAAACGAAAGTGATATAGCATTTCCAGTATTCAAACTAAATAACAAAAAATAACAAATAGTCATCAAAATTTTTTGTTACAGATTAAAAATAGAAAGAAGGATCAGTGGAACAAGAACTAGAAGTAAATGAAAACAGTAAACCCAAGAATATAAATTACTAGAATAAGAATTCCATTTTTGATAAGAACTGCCAAGAAAATCAGAAAGCAGTAAAGGCATAAATGAGTATTACACCAACATGTCATATATATTAGGGATTTGATGAGCCTCTGTACTTATGCTCAGCCAGTGTAATCTCCATTTAGGGGATATTGGGAAACCTGGAGCCAGAAGGGTGTGATGACATGTAATGGAATGATCCTGATTCCTAATTTAGAACATATGTAGATTTTCTGTAACTGGTTTGTCTGCTAACCATGCTGTGAAATCTTTGTTTATTGTTTACTGTTTATTGTCTACAATTCCAGAATTTAAGTGCATTCAAAAGGTACTGGAGGCCAAAGAAAAACCCCACCCTCATTCCTGCCTGGCCATTTTCCAGTAAAAAGGCAAGAAATGCTAAAAACATTCAGTAAGGAAAAAGTCCTCATGCTTCTCTCTCTCTTCCAGGATGCCACAATGTGGTACAGGAGTGCATGCTTCTGCAATGGATTCTGTCTCTATTGTGTCTATTCATTCTTGTTTTAAGGGAAAGATATTAGAGATGGTGATCTGTGAGCTTCAAAAAATAAGGAAAGCAAATCATCAGCAGAAGTCCAGAAGCTAGAGTATATGATGGGATTTGCATGAATCCAGACAGTAAAAAATAAAGATCTGAATAATCAGCTTGAGCCAATCAAGTAGCAGAAATATATATAAATACAGAATCATACAACTATTTGACATGCTAAATTGAGAAATGAATTGGACAGGACTGTTGGTATGTAGAAAATGCATTATATTTGAACTAGCATTACTAGTAGAATGGATCCAGAATCTTCCTTTATGTTCTATATACTAGCAAGGCATAGTTGGTCTCAGAGCCAGAAAGAATTCAAGTCCCATCTCTGACAAAAACTGGTTATGTGATCCTGGATTACAGAGAAGCTACCTTATCTGCATTAACAGAAGAAATTTCCTTTTCTAGGAGTCCCTATAACAAAGAAATCAGAGGTCCAATCCCTATCCCTACACTAAGATAACAAGTCTGAAAAAAACAGATAACAAGCCTGAATAAAAAAGTGCCCATTTTTTAAAATTATAAATTACTGAAATTGGGTATCTCACAATTTTGGCTAGGGTGGGGAGACTCCTATCAAAAGCTAGAAAAGATCATAAAAGATAAAACAAACAATTTTGACAATCTTTGAATAAATAAAATGAACAAAAACAGAATTTTTTAAAAAGTAGCCTCATCTAAAATATGAAGTTTTCCAAAGATTTGTAATCAGTGAATGAAATATGAAACATGGGCCAAATCACAAATGGTAAAAGAAATACAAATTGAAGCAATTTTGAAATTTAAACATTCAAGCAATCAATAAGCATTTAAGTCCCTACCAAATGCCAAAATCTCCACTAAGAAATGGAAATACAAAGACTTCAAAGAAGCTTATATTGTGATACACATTATTCTCTTAATTCATGTTTGATGTTGAGGCAAAATATGCCATTATTCTCTTAATTCATGCTTAAAGTTGAGGCAAAATGAGGTACTTGGAAGTCACTAAACATTTAACTGAAGTATACAGTAACAGTTTCTCTAAATTCAGCCTGAGGAATGTATTTCCCAATGGGGAAAAATACTTACTTAAAGCACTTTTAATTTTGATTTTAATTTGCACTATTAAAATATTCTTCATTACTTTCTTGAGTCTAAACAATCAATCAAATAATAAATCAAATTTTGATTTGTAGTATTTGGTGATCTTTCCAGCCACATTCACACAAAGAATTTAATAATCAGTTCTCTCAAATGGTTCCTGCTGACTCCAGGATACAATTGCAAGGTTCCCATGGTCTCCATATAGAAGTCCATATAGTTAAAGCAGCAGCATAACATTATTAGTGAACTTCAAAAATACACCTAGTCCGAGAGATTTCTAAATTTATGTGATTGGAATTTTTTATATCTGTAGATGAGCAGGAAGTTGCATCAAGGAAATTGGGGTCAATCACAAATCCTAGAGACATTTTTATCCTAGACTTGCCCAATGTTGGCCATAGGAGCAGAGGAATGGGAATTGAAGGTACAAAGAGAACCTGGGACCAATTAAGTAGGCTAATCAGGTCTTTTAGGTAAAGCCTCCCCATGTCATGGGTGAAAAAAAAGAAACTACATTGAAGAAATGTTGGTCCTATAACAAATGTATAGGTAAATGCATCATGTATAGGTGAACACACACAAAGCAGATGAAAAGTGGGATGGGAAGCACTAGCAGTTGGTGAAAAGTAGATTCCAAAAGGTAAAAGTCAATAGAAAGAATATTCAAAGAATGGGGGACAGCTATTGTATGAGGAATAGAAAAAGTTCAGTAAGATTGGATTGTAGAGTGTATGGAGGGGAGTAAAATGTAATAAGATAGGATACAGTCAGGTTTTGAAGAGCTTTAAATGAGTCAATATTTGATCCTACAGGTTGAGAGAGAGCCACTAGAGTTCCCTGAGAAGGAAGTGTCATGGTCAAATCTTTACTTTAGGAAAATCATTTTGGTAGTTATGTAGAAAATGGATTGAAAAAGGGAGCGATATGAGGCACAGAGACCAATTAGGAGGCTAATACAATAAATAGTATGGTCTAAAGTAATGGTCTAAACTGGTATGATGATTTTGTGAGTGGAGAGGTGATCAAGACTCTAAACAATGTTAAAAAGATAGAAACCCAAAGACACTGATTGAACATATAGTGTAAATGAGAATGAGGATAGAAGGTGATGTCAAGGTTGCAAATCTGGATGAATGGAATATCAGAGGTGTTGGCAATAGAAATAGCGAAATACAGAAGAGGGACAGATTTGAAAAGAAAGTTAATAAGTTCATTTTAGAATATGTTGGATTTGAGATATTAAAATGCATCTCAGTTTTAAATGTCTACTAGGCAATTGGTGATATGATTCTGAAGTTCAAAAGAAAGATTAAGTCTAGAAGTATGAATCCAGAGGAGCTGATGGGGTTACCTAACTTCACATGGACTAAAAGAGATAATAAAAGATGTCAGTCAATGTCAGAGGGACTATGGGGAAAGATACACCTTGATATATAGTTGGTGGAGCTATGAAGTGGTTCAAGTCCAATCTCCATTTGGAAATATGGAACAATGACACTTTCATTATTCTCCTACTCGGTCAACTCCAATGGTTCATTATTAAAAATGCCTGGAGCTGAGTGTTGTAGTGTCTTGTTGACAGAATAGCAAGGAGAGCAATGTCATTGCATCTGAAAGTACATACTGAGAGGAAGGGGTAAGTTATAATAAAACTGGAAACTTTGGAGGAGATCAGGTTATGAATGATCTTAAATGATTTTGGAAGTAATAGGACATCATTGGTCAGACTTGGTTTTAGAAAAATCAGTTTCGGGGCAGCTAGGTGGCACAGTGGATAAAGCACCGGCCCTGGAGTCAGGAGTACCTGGGTTCAAATCTAGTCTCAGACACTTGATAATCACCTAGCTGTGTGGCCTTGGGCAAGCCACTTAACCCCATTTGCCTTGCAAAAAAAAAAAAGAAGAAAAAAGAAAAAATCAGTTTCACAACTGAACTTGGTCGATGGACTAGAGCAGGGGGGTCTTCTGGGCCCAAAAAAATCTAAAAGTTTGGACAAGAGTGAGGAGAGACCAGAGGCAGGCAGACCATCCATTAGGCAATAAGAATCCAGGAGTCAGTAGATAAGAGCTTGCAACAGAGTGGTTGTAGTGACAGAGGAGACAACGGGGCATATTCAAGAGATGTTGCAAAGTGAAATCAACAAGCTTTGACAACAGATTAGATATTGCAGGGGTGGGAGTGGGGTGATGGGGAGATAATAAGGAATCCTGGAAGGCCCAGAGGTTTAGAGTCTGGAGGAGTCTTCTTCTGGAGGTAGAATAGGATGCCCTTGAATATAGGAAACAGGGAAGTTTGGAAGGGTGTGAGGTTTAAGGGGGGGGGAAGATAATTAGTTCTATTGTATATATGTAGAATTTAAGATATCTGCTATATGTCTAATTTGAGATGTCCAATTAAATAGGTGAAGAACCGAGTTTGGAAATCAGCTGAGAGGTTAAAGCTGGATAATCAGATTTGAGAATCATTAGTACTGAATCAATAGGAATGGATCAGATCAACAAATAAAGTAGAAAAGAGAAGAGGCCCTAACACATAGACCTGAAAGATTCCCAGAGTTATTAGATATAACCTGGATGGTAGTAGGAGTACCAGGAGAAGAGAAAGAAAAGGAGGAGCTCTTGGTAAATGGCCAAAATTTTTTTTCAGTAAAACATAAGGCAAGATTCTTAGCTGGGAGAAGGGAGCAAGGTGAACCATTGCTTTCTTTAAGATACCTTCTACATGAAGTCTTTCCTGATCTCCCCAACTTCTAGTACCCTCCCTTCCTAACTTGTATTTAATTAACATAGATTTATTTTTGTCTTTATTTATCCTATACATACTTGCATGTTGTCTTCACTGATACCTTGAGGTCAAGAATTGTTTTATATTTTATCTTCACATACCCAGTACCTAACAAACCACCTTGTACATAGATGGCACTTAATATGAACTTGATTGATTTACCAGAAGGACATGTGCTAACACTGGGAACAATGAATTTGAACTGATATTGCAGGTCAGCAAATTTATGTTAGGAATGCAGCTAAATTCATGTAATACAGTAAAGCTAATCAATCTACATAGGAATTGAATTCACAATCTTGGCACAGTATTCCAATGAATTGAGTTAATAATAAAAGAGCAAATATGAGAATGGATAACACAAATTATAGATAATTTGTTTGATGGTTTTATTCCTAAATTCCAGAACTCATTTTTTCTCACCTAGCCTATCTATATATGATTTATAAAATAAGAAGGTTGGCCTTAATGACCTTTTAAGGTACCTTCCAACTCTAAATCTATGACCCTATATTACCAATGTATCACTAATGATTACTCTTTGTCTAGTCAACCACCCAGTTCTTTTTTCTTTTTTTTACCCAGTTCTTAATCAATATACTTGTATTATTGTACACACAATAATACTATGTATTCTCAAATAATTAGAATAGCACAAATCTTCTCCACAATAATATTAGATCCTTTATCAAAAGGTTTTTTCTGAAATCTAGACATACTGTATATATATATGTATGTATATGTATATACATACATATATATATATAACACTCTTTGGCCACATCAAATTATGGAAAAACACTTAAATTTGACAGAATTGTGGAATCATAATTGTAACTGGAAAGTTCATATATTAATCTGATATCCTTAAACAAGATTTAATGAAATACTATTTCCTAATTTAAACCTAGTAAAATTTGTTAGGAAAAAAATGAGTGACTAAGTCAGGTTAAAAAAAAAAGAACAGAAGTTAATTTTGAGAGAAAAAGATTTCTAATGAAATCTTTATGATGGTCTCAATAATAGTTTTATAAAAATCTTATATACCCCTTGATCTTCATTAATTATTTAATATTTGCACCCACTATCTCCTTTCATTCATGCATTAATAAAACATAAAAATCATACCTTTGAGCCTGGAGGAGGTGCCAAACCAAGAAACGAATAAATAATATTTTCTTCTTTTGCAGAGAAGAAAGATTCAAAATCCTTAAATGAAAGAAAAATTGGTCAAAATTTATTTATGAACAAATCCCTCATATTTAGGAGGTCTGTGATGATACACAGACAATTGATTCATTAGAACTAAGATCAGAAATAGAATGAAGAAAAAAATTTACCCCCAAATAAGATTTGGCCCTGAATTATCTAAGTAAATTATTGAAAATCAAAATTTAGAAATGAACCATAGAAATACCATCAATACTAACTATAATGTTAGCCAAAAGTTAAATCAATTAAACTAACTGCAAGAAGTTATAAAAATGATTTATTCAGAAGATATTTTTTTTTGCAAGGCAAAAGGGGTTAAGTGGCTTGCCCAAGGCCACACAGCTAGGGAATTATTAAGTGTCTGAGACTAGATTTGAACCCAGGTACTCCTGACTCCAGGGCCAGTGCTTTATCTACTGTGCCACCTAGCCGCCCCTATTCAGAAGATATTTGAATTACTTGCCAAAGTGAAAGAGATGTCTTCCAAAGGCAGCATCAGTTTAGAATATAAATTTCTTTCTAAAATTTCAAAGCTGGTTGACAGTTATGAGCAGTATCATCTCAAAGAGCAGAGAGAAATGGAGGGTAAAACCAGCCTAAAGAAAGCTTGACATAGGGACAACTAGGTGACACAATAGATAGAGCACTGACCCTGGAGTCAGGAGGACCTGACAGTTATGTGAACTGGGGGAAAGTCCCTTAACCCCATTGTCTTGCAAAACCAAAAAAAAAAAAAATCTTGACAAAATATTCAACCAAGCAAGGTCATCTCAACAGTATTTAAGAATGAAAACTAAGAGGGCCACCATCAGAAAAAAAAATATGAAAATTTTCAAAATTTATTATAACAAACTATTTTTTACATCAAGGAGAATAGAAACACCATATTTAACGTTCTGCTGATACTTCCTCAGGAGCTTACAAAGGAATCAAAAATGGTATTATAAAAGGGGGGTGGGGGGCATGGGAAGAAGTAGCCAGAAGGGATAATGCATGTATAAAGGAAATTAATGCTAGAGGCAATATAACGGTAAGTGCTTCATTGGTCATGGTGGTATAGTATACTACTTTCCAATGACCTCAATTTACAAAATATCTAAAAGAAAGGAAGATAACAAATACATGGGAAAATACATGGATCTTAATGTTTTACAAAAAAGTTTTGAAAAAAGATCAATAACCGCCCAACTATACCTTGAACTTTTAAAAATTTCAATTATACACTGAGGACATCCTCAATGATGACACCAGCAAGTCACAAAAAGTGATAATCATCATGGAACCACATTTTTACCATCTCCCAGCTGTCACAAAGACTTAGAGAATATAAAATCCCTTTGTGTTTATTATTTGTTGACATGTGAAAAAGTGTTACACTTGATAGAAGAAAATGCTCTTGGTAGAACAAAAGCTCTTTTTACAAACTGTGTCTCTCATCCTATTAGAAGATCATTCTAAATTGAAAATATTGTCAATAAGGATCAAGAAAGCACAAAACAAGAAGATGTAAACTCCCTAAAAATATTTGCCGTTAATGGAAGAGATCTAGCCCAGAGAAGGTCCAGGAGAAATTTCCTATAGAAGGTAAAGTGCTTCAGATTCTTGTTTTGCAGATAACAATGTTATGAATCCTTCAAAGAAATTTGGTCTGTTTATCCATACAGGAAAGTCAAAGTGAATAAAGAATATCTGTTGCCCAGATTTCAACATGCATTTGAATGTACACCTTACAGAAGTTTCCAATAGTGTGGATACCTGAGACAAATAATTAAAACGAATGATAAACAGAGTCCAAAATTGAAAATGAGGGGAAAGAATAGACTAGCTTGCTTCTGGTAAATTTCAAAGCACTTTGATAATCTCAAGCTTCCCCTAACAGCAAAGGCTAATCTTTCCAATACAAAGTACAAATCTTGTTATAGTGCAGTGAGACCTGGAAGCCACTGCCTTCAAAGAACAAAAGATGAGCATCACAAGGAGGACAATAGAAAGGTGCCAGTTGGAGGAGTTGCAGTTAAAGAAGTACACTCATGTAATGTCCGGGGGGAGGTCATGAATTAGTCTTTCCAGAAAGTAATTTGGAACCATACCCCAACAGTCATTATGCCACTTAACCCAAAAATATTTTCAGAAATGTCAAAAAGGGAAAAGATCCATACAAAAATACTTATATGTCTTTTCATAGCAAAAACCAGAAACTAAGGGTTTGCCACCCATTGAAGAGTGACTAAATAAATAATGGTATATTAATGTAAAGTAATATTGTTATTGTTATGCCACAAGACATTACATAACGGTCAGTTTCACAGAAAACAGAAAGAACTGGATGAAGTGATACAGAGAAAAGGGAACAAAACCAGAATAATGTAATACAATGGTAACAACATTATCAGCAATTTAAAAGACTTGACAATTCTGGGCACTGCAATGACAAACCCTCATATCAGAAGGACAAAGATACACCAGGCTATTCATCTCCTGAAGAGAAGTGATAGACTCAGAATGTATAAACAAACATTTTTTGATGTGGTCAATGAGGGAATTTGCTTCACTTGGTTATGGATATTCATAAGGGTTTGTGGTTGAAGAAGTAGAAAATAGAGGAAATAAATACCTGTTAATTGATAAAAAAAAAAAAAAACAATGTAATGAAGTAAAAAGAATAAACAGAAAAGGAGTTCCTTTTCTCATGCGTTAAAATGTTACCTCTACCTGCTATCCAAACTAGAATTAACACAAATGTGTGACACCAAACTGGTTAAACAAATGATTCTCAAAAGAATTACAAACTATTAACATATGACAGGTTACTCCAAAGCACTAAAAATAAAAGAAATGCAAATCAAAACAATTTTGAGGTTCTACTTCAAACCCAGTAAATTGGCAAAGATGTCAAAAGATGAGAATAGCTTGTTCTGAAAAGATTATGGGAAGACAGACAAATTAATACACTGTTGGTGGAGCTGTGAAATTGATCCAACTGTTATGAAAGCCATTTAAAATTTACTAAGAAAGCAACTATGATATCTGTACTCAGACAACCTGATGTTAGGCACAGAGCTGATGAAAGGGAAGGATATATATACATCAAAATACTTATAGCAGAACCTAGGATTTCCCACACCAATGAATTCATAGGGTCAAGCCAAAAAATTCACATTTACATAATATTTTATAATGTGCAAAGTTTTTTTCACAAAAATCCTATTAAATATATGCATTTTCATCCCCATTTTATATATGAGAATTGAGATTTATGAAATTAAATTATCACTAACAAAACTAGTAAATATTAGAAGTAGGATTAAGGGTTCTGATAATGCTGATAAGCATTCTACACTAAAGAAAGCTACAGCTTTTTCATGCCACAAGGGGTGAAAAATCCAAGTTTACCCATGACTCTGATACTATAAACTGAGCTGGAAAGAGATAGGGTTATTAATGCTTAGTTCCTCTTTTATCCTGTGGGCCAAAATTTGCTCTTTAGTTCCAAACACCAATAGGCCAGATTTCAAATCACAGCAAATTTTCAGGCAAAATTTCCTAGCAGGAAAGTTCTGAAAAGTCATAGTGTCTGAGCCTCAAGCCTAAAGGGAATTTGGAATTGTTCTAAAAAAGCTAAAACTGTGGACCTAATACCTGTTTCTAACCCAGGAATTATATGGTATGGGTGAGGAAGAGATTATGCACCACATGTTAGAAAGTAAGTTTATATATTTCTTATATTACTTTCAAAGTAACTATTCCTTTGACAAAGTCTGTTGTAAGAGTCTATTGTAAATGTCTATACAAGTCTGTTAGTGATTAAATAGAACAAGGGTGCAGGGGACCTCCTAAAATTGGAAGAATGCTATTGGTGGAGATTAAAACCAATGACAGAGAACTTAGATACCTAGGGGTACCAAAGAATCCCAGGACAGGGGTAAAATGTAACCTATCTGGTTTCCAGTCAGTGTAACTAAGGTAGTTACTGTTATATGGGGGACCTTATTTGGAAAAAAATTAGGCCCATTGCATATGGTGTCTATGGAGATTTTTCTCTGCCTGCAAAGGGAGATTTTTATTTCTGGATGTCTTAACTTAAAAGCCTAGAAAAAATTAATTAAAAAAAAATTAGATTGTAATTATATGGTCAAGTTTTCCCCAGTGTGTATTCCTTATAAAATCAGTTCTATTGATATAATTATTTATACTTCTATATTACTGAATATTATAATTGATATTATTTGATGTAAGAAATCTGAAATCACTTGATAGTTACTGTCTAATAGAAATATTCTTAGTGTTATTTTTACATTTAAAGAGATCTAGGCTGCTTTACTTTTTGTGAAAGCAAAACATTCTATGAATTTTAAGGGTAAGAATACCTATGAACCACAACTAAGCTAATGAGGTTTAACCTTGCAGTGGCAAGGATCTATAAAGGGGAAATTAAAAGGACCCAAAGGAAACTGTCTGACTCCAATGGGAATCACCCATGGAACAGGAACAGAGGATTTTGATGTTTTGTAGAAAGACTTTGTCCAGACTTCACTTCACAAAGGAGTGACACTTAGTTGACCATAGGATTCAGAGATGGCAGTAACATCAGGAAAGGACATTATGAAAAAAGGCAAAACATGAACAGAAAATTAGCTTGGAGAATATTCAAGAGTTCAAGAACTAAATCACCATGAAAACAGTAGATTGTTGGAAAAGAATGTGACCTTGGACCTTGGAACTTGGACACGAGAGTATTGCCCTAGAAAAATCCTTCAGATGGATCTATAGGAAAACTAGACACAAAAGAAATAGCAGCAAAGAGAATTTAGTTTTCAGATCTTCTCAGCTCACTTGAGACTTAACATGTTACTTTGGTTTTTGGCAAAGAAATTATCTATATGTAAATAAGCAATCCTTCCAGGATCTCATAAATAATACCCCTTTGTACCAATGTAAAACAATTGCCCTGTGTGGCAAAGTGTAGCCTTTACATATTAAGATAGAAATATGAGATTGATATATGTATGAAAGAGGATTATATATGAAAATTATATATCTATTAAATACAATTTTTCTTTCCTTTTTAAGGATATAATAACTTTAATATAATTTTCAAAGCTGCCCCAATTGTTTAGGTTTCTGTCCTGTTTTCTGTTCTCTTCTATACATTTTTTTCAAAAACTTCAATGAGTTCTTTCTCTTTTCTTGGGCATCCTACCTCTAGTTCCACCTCCTTCCCAAATGCCCACCCCAACTGAAAAACAAGAAGAAAAAACCTGTCACAAATATCTATATGTAAAGCAAAACAAATTTCCATAGAGCTCATGTGTATGGCTAAAAAAAATGTACAGCTGATTCCATCATTTGAGTCCATTACCTCTATCTGGAGATAGGTAGATGCTCCAATATCTGTCCTCAGTTTTACCATTTCCTTTTTCAGATTTCTAAGTCTTTCATAATCATCTTTTTGTGGTGTTGTAATCTCCTGGTTATTCTCCTGTTCTGCATAAGTTTGTGAAAATCTTTTCAAGTTTCTCTAAAACTATTCTTCTTATTCTTATGACTCAATAATATTCCTTTATATTCACCTACCACTTGTGCCAGTTAGAGGCTTTGGAGGCTGGAAGTAATTACATTCTTCAGTCAGTTGGGGGTTGAAGTAAATTAAAAGAACTAGAGGGAAAAGATGGGTGTTTTGATAGAAAATAATAAATATTAAATATAAAATTATACTGTACAATATTCCTCATTTTACTTTTTCATATATTCCCCAGCTACTAAGCATCTCCCCTTTGTTTCCAGTTCTTTGCAACAATTGCTATAAATGCTGCTTCACATGGGTTTATTTCCTCTTTTAACTCAGCTATATAAGCCTAACAGTAACATTACAAGGTTATAAAGAATATGCATTTTAGTAACTTTGTGGGAATACTTTTAATTGCTTTCCAGAATATTTGAGAGAAATTCAGAGTTACCACAGTTTAATTATTTATGTGTGTGTGCTTGTTCTCTTGCAGCAACTCCAACAATTGTCATTTTCCATTTTTTGTCATCTTTGATAAACTGGGTAGATGTGAGATGAAATTTTAGAACTGTCAGTTTTCATTTCCCTAAATATTAGTTATCTGGAACTTTTTTTCATATAGCTATTGATAGTTTGAATTTGTTCTTTTGAAGACAACCAGTCCATATCCTTTGACCAATTGTCTACTGGAGAATAGCTCTTCTTTTTTATATATTTGAATTAGTTCCTTATCTCTCTTGGATATTAGTCAAATATTTTCCCCCAATTAACTGTCTTCTAATTTTAATTATGCAGATTTTGTTTGTGCAAAAACTTTTCAATTTTATATAATCAAAATTTATCTCCCATGATGCTCTCGATCCTTCTTTGTTCATGAATTTAAGATTATCTATTAAACCCCTTCATTTTCCCCAGTCATATTGCTATAAAAATGCACCATAAGGACTATCAAAAACATGCAACCTTTTGCTTAACTGCCATTTTATCATATTAATAAACTATTTATCATTGTTAATATCATCTGGTCAAGCTCTTGTAAGAGCACATGTCTTATCAATCATTTTATCTTCCTCGTTGCCCAGATCTGTATGTATACATGTGTGTACATATGTGTATACAGATATACAGATGTGTGCATATGTGCATATACATGCATATATTTGTTAAATTGAATATAAACAAGATTCTATTACTAATAAATTACTAAGAAACATTTCTTGAAACCCATATATTAACTATATTAATTTTAGGTAACTTCTAATATTCATACAAAAGAATTTTAAATTTTATGAACTTTGACATTCCACCAATGGATAAAATTACTTCTTACCCCACAATATTGTTCCTCATTAAAGATCTGTGGAGGAAGAGGAATTCCATTTTGTGGTTTTTTCTCTCCAGGTACATTTTCTCTCATCCATTTTCTGTTGTCTTCATCACCAGCAATATCAAATTCCTTAAAGTCAATTTTATTGGCTTCCAAAAAGCCCACCACTTCTTGCTGTTTCTTCCTAATCTGTTTAGAAGTAGGGAGAGAAGGTTAAGCATTATGCCATTTTATATAGCAGTCATAAAAGTGTATAATTTTTATTGTATAAAATACTGAAATAATATTCCTTCCTGGTCAGGAGCTTTAACTTGGTAACACCTTAGCTTATGAATTTTTAGGTATGTCTTTCGCATAGTAGGTATTTAATATAACTTTGTTGAACTGAATGGAACTGAAAATTTTTTTAATCACTTAATATTGAATGCAATAATAATATTTCATACTTTAAATATCAAATTCAAAGAACCTTAAACTTGTGAAACACTATTTTTAATGCTTAGATACACATTTCATATCAAATAATATAGGGACTAATGATTATAAATTAGCAGTAAGAACTGGAGAAAGAGGAAAGAAGAATTAGAGGAGGAATTTTTTTTTTCCTTTAAATTGATATAATGAAGCAATTATTCACAACATGGAAATGTGCTTCTGGAAGAATTTGGAGTCATTTGAACTGAAAACTGACTGAAGGATTGTATATAAGGGAAAGGAAAAGACAATTGATCAGATTACAGGGAAGGGAAACGGTATAAAGATGCATCTAAAGATCAAAACAATAAGTGTTTTCTACTGTTTCCTCTTTTCTGTTTCACCTCCCTCCCCTTTCTCCTACTTTCCCTTCCTTTCTCTCTTACTTAGATCAATTGTTTCAAAAGGTTGAAAAAAGAGAGTATATTAAGTTAAAAAAATGAACTAGGAGAAGAAATAATTAGATCTATATAGACATAAGATAAAGTTAGAAAGATCCACTTGAAAGAAGTCTTACTTGAAAGAAATCTCAAAATAAAAACACATAAAAATGTTATGACCAAAATCCAGAACTTCTAAGTCAATGAAAATATACCATAACTAACCAGAAAAAAATAATTCAAATACAAAGAAAAACATAACTAGAATTGCAGAAAAACAATAATTAAAAGAAAAAAAAGAAAAAAATCTTGGAATATGTTATTTCCAAAGACAAAAGATAAATATTTACAAACATGAAAAACTTATCCTGAAATAGAGAACAATCCCATTTGGGGAAAAGAATGATCCTTGAGTATATTAGAAGGCATTTAAACATTCCTGATGAAAACATAGAGATGGACAGAAATTCAGGAGTCAAGAGAAGGACAGAGTTTTAGAGAGAATAACCACAAGGTAAATAAATTTCAGTTTTAGAGGGTGATATCAAATTGACAGATATGACCAAAAAAATAGGAATAGTGGGGTTGTAGAAAAATAGGTACCCTAGAATAGTCTTGGAGAGCTGTGCATTATTAGTGCAAGCATTTTTTTGTTGCTTTTGTTTTTTGGGGTTTTTTTAGGTTTTTTTGCAAGGCAAATTGGGTTAAGTGGCTTGCCCAAGGCCACACAGCTAGGTAATTATTAAGTGTCTGAGGTAGGATTTGAACTCAGGTATGCCTGACTCCAGGGCCGGTGCTCTATCCACTGTGCCATCTAGTCACCCTTTGCACCACCTAGCCACCCCAGTGCAAGCATTTTTGAAAGCAATTTGGAATAATGGAAATAAAATTACTAAAATATTTCTCTCTTTTAACTCAGAGATTCTACCACTAGGTCTATGCCCCAAGGACTTTAAGAAGAAAAGAGAGAAATAAATACAGGAAGAAATTTAGATGATAAAAAAACAAAAGATTTTTTTTCATTTTGTAAATTTCAGGGCCTGAAACATAAAAGGAAATCGATTAAAAGAAATGTAAGAACCAATGTCTGGGGTCTTCTGAGGCAAAATAATGAGTAACACTGGAACGGAAGCAAATCATTTTCATTTACAGATTATTAGTATTCATTCAATTCTTTTTACTTTCCATGATTTCTTCTTTCCAAACAAAAGGGTAAAGGTCAAAAGCAGGAAAAATTATATGAAGATATCACTGAAAAAAATATAAATAATATTGTCTCATCCATTAAACAAAGAAGGTTACATGATTAGAAAGCAGAATCCAAAAGTGATACTTTCAAAAAACAGACTTGAAACCTAATGGTTCACATAAAGTTAAATGAAGATTTGAAGGAAAAATTTAATTTGCCTCAGATAAATTTAAAAGAAAAAAGACCAGGAAGGGCAATCATGATCTTAGACACTGCAATTATAAAAATAGAATGAATGGTTAAAAAAAAACAAAGAAACATTATGCTTAAAATATCAAAATTAACTAAATGGTCAACATCTAAGTACTTTAAGTAAATCCTAATTGATTTAAAGGAGATAATAGAAAAACTTTAATAATTAAAGACTTCAGTACGGTACTCTCAGACCTAGCAAAAAGATAAATTAGAAAGTGGAAAAAAATTTGAATAGAATTTTTTTTAACTTTAGAAATGATAGATCTTGGGGCGGCTAGGTGGCACAGTGGATAGAGCACCAGCCCTGGAGTCAGAAATACCTGGGTTCAAATTAGTCTCAGACACTTAATAATTACCTAGCTGTGTGGCCTTGGGCAAGCCACTTAACCCCGTTTGCCTTGCAAAAAAAAAAAAAACTAAAAAAAAAAAAAAAGAAATGATAGATCTCTGGCAATTACCAAATGGAAGTGGAAAGGAGTATACATATTTCACATGGAACTTTTACAAAACTGACCATATACTAGAGCATAAAAACTTCATAAACAAATGCAAAAAAAAGAAATATTAAATAACCCTAACAATAACAACTATAATTAATAAAGGGGAGAGGGACAGTAGTTTAATTACCATCCTCCACTAACAAGCACAGCTGCAACTCTTCTGCTCTGGCCCCGTATTGTTTGTCTACAGTCCTTTCCCGATATTTCAACCCTTCCCTCCTACCTCACCCATTTGAAGTAAGGATGTCTGTAGTGAGAGCAGTAGTGAGGCAATAGAAGCTGCAGCACCGAATCCTTTGTCAGCATGCCTCCTTCCTTTCCTTCCTCTCTTTCTTCCCTCATGCTGCAAAGAAATACCATGGCCCCTCTCTGGTCACCCTCACAGTTGAAGTTCATGGTATCACAGCTGAATCCACTTGAATTTGGAACTAGTGGCAGGAATCTGCAGTAGTCCTCTTTCTTGTCTTTGTGGCAGCAATTTTTCTACTACATTGCAGTGGAGTCATCTCTCTAGCTCTGAATATCCCCCTTGGCATCCCTAAGCATACCTCACTTCAATCTGGGATAGTGGCATGCTGGGAGAGTATTCAGTACTGTGGATGCTGGTGCCCTCACTGCTACTGCCACTGCAGTGTGAGGTGTGAGGAAAAGGTTGAAATATCGGGAAAGGACTGTAGACAAACAATACGGGGCCAGAGCAGAAGAGTTGCAGCTGTAAGCTTGTTAGTGGAAAACAGAAATCATGCCACTATCCTTCTCCCTTTTATTAATTATAATTTTCATTGTGTCAGAGTTATTTAGCATTTTTTTAGGGTTTTTTTTTGGGGGGGTTGCAAGGCAAACGGGGTTAAGTGGCTTGCCCAAGGCCACACAGCTAGGTAATTATTAAGTGTCTGAGACCGAATTTGAACCCAGGTACTCCTGACTCCAAGACCGGTGCTTTATCCACTACACCACCTAGCTGTCCCTATTTAGCATTTTTTTGTTTTTGCATTATTTCAGTCACTTGAGGACAAGAGGAAAAGGGGAAAGTCAGAGACCACTTGGATTGGAATTGGATGATGATTTCTCCTTTGTCCTATTCTGTCTCAGCTGGATGATAGAGTAGCTTTGGATAAAGAGAACTAGTTCTTGACCTTGGTTATTGAAGAAGACCAAAATGACATCACTATGTTAGAGATAAATTACAGGTATTGGACTGTGGCTATTCAGACCAGTGTGAGTCTGGAATGTACCATCTCAGTTCGGGCACAAATAGACCATGTGAACACTTGGGTGTTTACTCTAAACCTAAGCATCTCATATTTCCTTTGAGTCACTTCAATTCTGCCTTCCACATAGAGTGCAGTCCCCTCACTGATGAGGGCACACCATGTTGGGTGGTCCTGTGCCTGCGTCTCCCATGCTGCACAATCAATTCTAAAGTTCTTAAGGGAGACCTTCAGAGTAAAGGAAACTGTGTTTATAATAGATATTATTGTTATGAAATATAAAACATGAAAGGAGAAAACAAAAATCTAAATAGAGAGTATTTACATGCCTCCACTTTCAAAACACTAAATTTAAAGGAAAAATCATCTAGATCATTGGTTTACATTTCTCCTTTCTTCATTTTCATTAGTGTACTCTCTGGTTCACCTACTAGTCTGAACACTCTAGTTTCCTTTACTGGTATCCATGCCCTTCCACTTTAAAGTGTATTCTTAAACTCTAATCCAGACCCTTTTCAATTTTCCATCCACTAACTCCTTCTTGGTGTTCACCTTCCATGAGTCCAAATATCTTTTTGCACATCACCTCCAGATCTGTATATCCAACCTTAGTCTCTCATGAGCTTCAAGTCCTGTATCAGCAATTTCCTAGTAGAGACATTTCTGCCTGGGCATGTCCCTTAGGAATCTCAAGCTCAACATGTTATACCATGTCCTCTCATAAACAATCACCTCTTCCGAATTTCCATTTCTTTGTGTGGGACACCGTAATAACTTCAATCATACAGGTTTTCAAACAGTCTTTACTCATCACTCTTTCCTCATCCTACATGAGATAACTGAATAACTTAGTCAGTATCCAAATCTCAGTTCTGTCTGAACAAGATCCCTTTAATCTATGATGCCCTTTTGCTGGACTTCTGCAATAGCCTTCTGGTCGACAATTTTTAATCTCACCCCACTCCAGTACAAATTCCATTCAGCTGTCAAATTGATCTTCCTAAACACATGATCAGATTATATCACTTTTTTTTACTCAAAGATTTTATTTATTTTGAGTTTTACAATTTTTCCCCTAATCTTACTTCCCTCCCCCCACCCCCACAAAAGGCAATTTGCCAGTCTTTACATTGTTTCCATGGTATACATTGATCCCGATTGAATGTGATGAGAGAGAAATCATATCCTTAAGGAAGAAACATAAAGCATAAGAGATCACAAGATCAGACAAAAAGATATCAGGTTTTCAGGGTCGGCTAGGTGGCGTAGTGGATGAAGCACCGGCCCTGGAGTCAGGAGTACCTAGGTTCAAATCCAGTCTCAGACAATTAATAATTACCTAGCTGTGTGGCCTTGGCCAAGCCACTTAACCCCGTTTGTCTTACAAAAACCTGAAAAAAAAAAAAAGATATCAGGTTTTTTCCTAAATTAAGGGTAATAGTTCTTGGTCTTGGTTCAAACTTCACAGTTCTTTATCTGGATACAGATGGTATTCTCCATTGCAGACAGCCCCAAATTGTCTTTGATTGTTGCACTGATGGAACAAGCAAGTCCATCAAGGTTAATCATCACCCCCATGTTGCTGTTAGGGTGTACAGTGTTTTTCTGGTTCTGCTCATCTCACTCAGCATAAGCTCATGCAAATCCCTCCAGGTTCACTGAATTCCCATCCCTCCTGGTTTCTAATGGAACAATAGTGTTTCATGACATACACATGCCACAGTTTGCTAAGCCATTCCAAAACTGAAGGACATTTACTTGATTTCCATTTCTTTGCCAACACAAACAGGGTTGCTATGAATATTTTTGTACAAGTGATGTTTTTACCCTTTTCCATCATCTCTTCAGGGTATATACCCAGTAGTGGTATTGCTGGATCAAAGGTTATGCACATTTTTATTGCCCTTTGGGTATAATTCCAAATTGCTCTCCAGAAAGGTTAGATGAGTTCACAGCTCCACCAACAATGTAATAATGTCCCAGATTTCCCACAACCCTTCCAACAATGATCATTAGCCTTTCTGGTCATATTGGCCAGTCTGAGAGGTGTGAGGTGGCACCTCAGAAATGCTTTAATTTGCATTTCTTTAATCAGTAATGATTTAGAACAATTTTTCATATGACTATGGATTGCTTTGATCTCTTCATCTGCAAATTACCTTTGCATTTCCTTTGACCATTTGTCCACTGGGGAATCGCTTTTTTTTTTGTTAAAATTTGACTCAGTTCTCTGTATATTTTAGAATTGAGTCCTTTGTCAGAAATACTAATTGTAAAAATTGTTTCCCAGTTTATTATATTTCTTTTGATCTTGGTTACAATGGTTTTGTCAGTGCAAAAGCTTTTTAATTTAATGTAATCAAAATCATCTAGTTTGTTTTTAGTGATGTTCTCCATCTCTTCCTTGGTCATAAACTGCTTCCCTTTCCAAAGATCTGACAGGTAAACTAGTCCTTAATCTTCTAATTTGTATTTTTTTTATGTCTAAATCCTGTATTCATTTGGACCTTATCTTGGTATAGGGTGTGAGGTGTTGGTCTAATCTAAGTTTCTTCCATACTAACTTCCAATTTTCCCAGCAGTTTTTATCAAAGAGAGAGTTATTATCCCAATAGCTGGACTCTTTGGGTTTATCAAACAGCAGATTACTATAATCGTTTCCTGCTATTGCACCTAGTCTATTCAAATGGTCCTATGTCACTTTTTTTAATTAACATCATTAGATTCCTACTGTTATGTGCTTCTCTGTGTACATGTTATTTTCCACATGGAATATAGGATCCTTTAACAAAAGGCTATTTCTTATGGGGGGGTTCCCTATCCTTGGGTTAGATGAAGGCTTATTGATTTATTAAATGCTGAAACAAATAGAAGCATATGCTATTGTTCCAGCTATTTTAACCCATTATTCAATATTATAATTTTAAATTTATTACTTCCTATGATGAGTTGATTCACAGATGCCACTTCAGGATTTCAGAAAAGGTTTCTAAAATCCTGAAGAAAAAACATATTCACACAAAATCTGCTTTTTAAAACCCACTTGATACCTTTTTGAAATGTTGTGAAAATGTTATTAAGATAAAATTCACACACTTAATTCCATACCAAAGTAAAATAAAGATGATTTATTTTACAGAAGATACCCTAAAAAACACAAAACAACATATGAAACGAAATTAATGTGATCTTTAAAATTTGCCATAACATGGCTCAAAGTAAAAAAGTCCTCTTTCTCACCCCAGTCTCTCACCCTTGTGACTCTCCACTATAAATATGATTAATAACAAAATATAAATGCAATTCCTTTTGGCCTTACAGGGATTTTAAAAAATGGCTATAAATTTCAAAGAGAATATTTTAATGGATTGAAAAACTGGTCTATTCTGCAATGTAGATTATAAACAGCATAATATAGTAGAAGCTGGCTGAAAGTCGATAGATGAGTTATTTAATATCTTGACTCTCCCCCTAATTTCTTTTTATTCCTCAAATTACTATATATTCATTTATCAATGTAGATAAGATAGACAATGTGGTGAATAGCACTCTGGACTCAGTATCAGAAAACTCTAGGTTCAAATCAGGTCTCTAGCTGGTGACCTTCTACAAATTATTTAATCCCTAAGGGAGCCTGAAAACTCCCTTAAAAATTATGAAACAGGGGAAAAGTAAAGATGGCAGAGAAGCAGTCAGGATCCCCACTGCTCCTTTTCTACAAAAATCTAGAAAATATGTCAGACTTAATCATAATTGTAAATTCAAGGAAAAAAAAATCACACTTTCCAGCCCAAATTGGCAAAGGGAGACAGAGAGTTCTAGGGACATGAGTGTGGGGTCTGACCAGCAGCACACTTTGTAGTAGAACATTCCAGATCCAAGAGTCTGAAAAAAGAACTGAGAAGGAAGGATTGAGCAGGAAGACTTCTTATAGGGTCCTTGAACTAGTGCAGAGTGATGGAGCAGGTGCCATGATTACCCAGTCCCACATCACAGATCCACATGGGCTGTTAGGAACCTAGGGATGGTAGAGAGGAGGAGCTGTAATTGAAGACCCTAACTCTATACTGAGGGAGGAATAAGTTCAAAAACAAACAGCAACTGTGTGGTTCTGGTCCCAGAAGCAGAACAGGGACACAGTTCTAACCTTCAGTTCAGGCTATAGCCTATAAGAGAGTCACAGGACAAGAATCACAAAGGAGAGCCTGCAATTCAGACACTATGAACCTGAAAAATCTCCCAGGAGTTAAAGGAGGTTGAGTCTAATGACAATCTACTTAAGTTTCCAACCATGAAAGAGATGATAGAGAAGTCTTGCTCAACCTCAAATCTGAGCATAGGAGAGAAGAGAGGTAGGATAATCAGATTTTGCCCTGGATCACATCTAACATTTTGAAGTTGCTCAGACTGAGCATCCCTGATATCCTAGAGTAATATTAGAACTTAGAAGGAAAAACACTCAGTTCAGACATGCAGTCCAGGAGTGCACTGAGCCCAACCATAACATATGTTCAAAGTCAAGAAGCAGGATGGGGACTTCTGGTCAAGATGATGGAGAGAAGCCAAAACTGTTTTAAGCTCTCCTGACTTTCCCTCAGAACTGACATGAACCAAGCCTCTTAACAGATTTTGGATCCACAGAACCCAGAGAAAAACCAAGGAGAATATGAAGCAGCAAGGTCTGTCATGGGAGTGTGAGTAAGCTGGAAGCAGTGAGCAGAGACCTAGTACAAGAGTGGCAGGGTGAGGCCAGGGGAATACACCCAGAGCAGTGGCCCAGTCAGCCCAGCTGGTCTGGAAGACTAGGTCACAAGCCCCTGTGTTTTCAGCTGATCCCTAAATTTCCAGCAGATCCTTGTGTTTCCAGCAGATCCTTTTGTTACCAGCTGAGTCCCCAGCTATTCCTATCTAATTTTCTCCAAAACAAACAGCCCCTCCCCTGATAACAGATCTCCCCCAGTGCTGATTGTGGATTAAGTAGATTAATTTTCTATCCTGAGGGGCCAGCACACATTGTTCTAGGACAGCACAAATCCTGTGGTCTCCCCCACCCCCCCACCCCATCTCAACAGGCCTAGGGAGTGGGCCACTAATCAACATCACAAACAATCCAGAGAAAGCTTCTAGCATCCCCTTACAGGCTGACTTACTGAGTAACCCCCTGAAGTGGACAAGGCTCTCAAGTGGACAAGGGATATCAATATCCATTTTACTTAGATTATCAAATTTATTGGCATACGGTTTGGCAAAATAGTTCCAAATTATTACTTTAATTTCCTTTTTCACTGGTGATGAGTTCACTTTTCTCATTTTTGATACTAGTAATTTGTTTTTTTTTCATCAAAGTAATCAATGGTTTATCTATTTTTATTGGTTTTTTTCCCACAAAACTAACTCTTGAATCAGACCCCCTCCAACACATGATCCTAGGGACAGGGCCCAAATGAAGAAAGGCCAGGACAACAGGGGGGATCCACTGAATGTTACCTTGAATACAAGGATACGAACTCAGAGAGGACTAGAGGTTCAGAGGAGAATATAAATTGGTCTCCAGCCCAGAAAGATTTCTTGGAAGAGATCAGAAAGGAGTTTAAAAATCAATTGGAAAAAATGGAGAAAAAAAATGCAAGAGAAAATTAACATTATGTGGCAGCTAGGTGGCACAGTGGATAGAGTCAGGAGTACCTGAGTTCAAATCCAGCCTCAGACATTTAATAATTACCTAGCTGTGTGGCCTTGGGCAAGCCACTTAACCCCATTGCCTTGCAAAAACTTAAAAAAAAAAAGAAAGAAAATTAACATTATGTAAGAGAAAACTAACATCTTACAATAAGAAAACAAATCCTTTGAAAATACATTGACCATAAAAAAGGGGGTGGGGGCAGCTAGGTGGCATAGTGGATAAAGCACCGGCCCTGGAGTCAGGAGTACCTGGGTTCAAATCCGGTCTCAAACACTTAATAATTACCTACCTGTGTGGCCTTGGGCAAGCCACTTAACCCCGTTTGCCTTGCAAAAAAAAAAAAAAAACTAAAAAAAATACATTGACCAAGTAAAAAAAAGAAATGCAAAAATGAAGAAAACTCTTCTCTAAAAAAAAAATGACAGGAACCTGTGGAAACTAATGATTTCATGAGACACCAAGAATCTGTTTTAAAAAAATTAAAGCAAAAAAACGAAAAATAGAAGAAAATGTAAAATACCTCATCAGCAAAACAGGAGACCTGGAAAATAGATCCAGAAGAGACAATTTAAGAAACCTTGAAAAGAAAAAAAGCCTGGACTACATATTTTAAGATATAGTGAAGAAGTGCTCTAGATCCTGGAACTAGAAAGCAAAACTGTCACTGAAAGAATACATTGGGAGCAACTAGGTGGAATGGTGGCTTGAGCACCAACCCTAGAGTCAGGAGGACCTGCATTCAAATTCAGACTCAGACACTTAATAAATACCTAGCTGTGTGACTTTGGGCAAGTCACTTAACCCTAATGCCTTAAATAAATAAAATGTTTTAAAAAAGAAAGAGAAAGAATACATCAATCCCCTCCTGAAAGGGATCCCAAAATGAAAACACCAAGGAATATTGTGGCCAAACTTCAGAACTATCAGATCAAGGAGAAAATCCTGCAAGCAGTCAGAAAGAAACTATTCAAATGCCAAGAAGTCACAGTCAGGATTACACAAGACCTAGCTGCATCAGCATGAAGGGATCAAAGGACATGGAATATGATATTCCAGAGAGCAAGGGAGCTTAGAATGCAGCCAAGAATTCACTATCCAGCAAAACTGAGCCTTCTCTTCCTGGCCAAACTATGGATATTTAACAAAATAGGAGACAACTTTTCCATGATGAAACGATAAGTTAAATAGAAGGGGCAAAGGAAAAGGGGGGAAAAGGGAGGGGTATGGATAGAAGGGGGCAAGCACACTGAAGGAGGTGGTATTCAGCAAAATACTGGGGAATAGGCATAAGGTGAAAAAAAGGGGAAAATACAAATGGAGGGAAGATCATGGAGGGCAATAAAGACTTAGTAATTATAACTTTGAATGTGAATGGGATGAACTCTCCCATAAAATGTAAGCAGATAGCAGAGTAGATTAAAAACCAGAATCCTATAATATGATGCCTTCAAGAAACGCATTTGAAGCAGAGAGCTACATACAGAGTTAAGTCAAAAGGCTGGAGCAGAAAATATCATGCTTCAGTTAAATTGGAAAAGTCAGGGGGTGCAATCCTTATCTCAGACAAAGCAGCTGCAAAAATAGATCTCATTAAAAGAGATAAGGAAGAAATCTATATCCTCCTAAAAGGTACCATAAACAATGAAGTGGCCCGGGGGAATGGGGTCCAGCCCTGCAGCCCTCCCTTGAGCCCTGCTAGCCCTTGCTCCCACAGGTTGGGTTAAATCCCCGCCTCGTGGCCGCAAGGGGGATGCTGAGTGGGGGGAGGGGCGGAGGCGCCCTGGACGGGACCACAACATTGGTTGGAAAAAGAAGGTCACTTTGTTTCTGTGAACTGTTGCTGTCTGTGGTAAGAACATGTCATCTATCTTACCATTCACTCCTCCAGTTGTGAAGAGGCTGTTGGGATGGAAGAAATCTGCAAGTGGTTCTGGAGGAGCACGTGATGGAGAACAAAATGGACAGGAAGAAAAATGGTGTGAGAAAGCAGTTAAAAGTTTGGTGAAGAAGCTAAAGAAAACTGGAAGACTAGATGAACTTGAAAAAGCCATCACCACTCAGAACTGTAATATGAAATGTGTAACCATACCAAGCACTTGCTCTGAAATTTGGGGACTGAGTACACCAAATACGATAGATCAGTGGGATACAACAGGCCTTTACAACTTCTCTGAACAAACCAGGTCTCTTGATGGTCATCTACAGATATCTCATTGAAAAGGATTGCCACATGTTATTTACTGCTGCTTATGGCGCTGGCCAGATCTTCACAGTCACCATGAACTTCAAGCAATTGAAAACTGTGAATATGCTTTTAATCTTAAAAAGGATGAAGTTTGTGTAAATCCATACCATTACCAGCAAGTGGAGACTCCAGTTTTGCCTCCTGTGCTAGTGCCACGGCATACTGAGATTCTAACAGAACTACCCCCACTGGATGACTACACCCATTGCATTCCAGAAAACACTAATTTCTCAGCAGGAATTGAGCCCCAGAGTAATTATATACACCAGAAACACCACCCCCTGGGTATATCAGTGAAGATGGAGAAACAAGTGATCAACAATTAAACCAAAGTATGGATACAGGATCTCCAGCAGAACTCTCTCCTAGCACTCTTTCTCCAGTTAATCATAGCTTGGATTTGCAGCCAGTTACTTACTCAGAGCCTGCCTTTTAGTGTTCAATAGCATATTATGAGCTAAATCAGAGGGTTGGAGAAACCTTCCATGCATTACAACCTTCACTGACTATAGATGGATTTACAGATCCATCAAATTCAGAGAGATTTTGCTTAGGTTTGCTCTCCAACGTTAACCGAAATGCTACAGTGGAAATGACAAGACAGTATATAGGAAGAGGAGTGCGCTTGTATTATATTGGTGGAGAAGTTTTTGCTGAGTGCCTAAGTGATAGTGCAATCTTTGTTCAGAGTCCAAATTGTAATCAGAGATATGGCTGGCACCCTGCAATGGTTTGCAAAATTCCACCAGGCTGTAATCGAAAGATCTTCAATAACCAGGAATTTGTTGCTCTTTTGGCTCAATCTGTGAATCAGGGTTTTGAAGCCGTGTACCAGCTAACTAGAATGTGCATCATAAGAATGAGTTTTGTCAAAGGTTGGGGAGCAGAATACAGAAGGCAGACGGTAACAAGCACCCCTTGCTGGATTGAACTTCATCTGAACGGACCCCTACAATGGTTGGACAAAATATTAACTCAGATGGGATCCCCTTCAGTGTGTTGCTCAAGCATGTCATAAGATCTTCACATCCTAGTTCCAGTGGACTAAATATTTAGTCCTGTCAACAGACTTTAAGATAACAGCTCATATGTCGTAGTATTTTTGTGTGGTCTCCATGAACTGTTTACTATCCAAAAATTCAAGAAAGAAAAAACCAGCACTTGAGGTCTCATCATTTAAAGCACCTTGTGGATTCTGTTTCTATTACTCTATTAGATGGAAAAAATTAGTGTAAAGAAATACCTTCTTCTTAAAGGAGGAAGGGGAGGTTTTAAAGACTTAATGATGTCTTATTGGTCATAAAACTAAGTGTCCCAAAGGTTTAATAATTACATAAATAGTTGTGTACAGGTAATGTATTCATGATCTCCAATATCACAGTATTGTTGTGCTATTCATACACTTTTAGTTTTCATAAATAGGTGTGTGTGCACTGCTTCTTGATTTAGGCGGCAAACCTTCCATAAAATTACAAGTACTTAAGCTGTTATCTCCATTTTTCCATTATTTTTGTGTTTTTTAATATATGCACACATTTACATGTACTTATATAATCAGATCTTCATTTTGTCATAAAGAAGCAGATTTTCCTTGTCAAAAACTGATTTTTCTGCCTTTTACCAAAAATAAACTAGTGGGGGGGAACAAAAAAAAATGAAGTGATTTCAAAACTAAATATGCATGCACCAAGTAGTATAGCATCAAAATTCTTAGAGGAGAAGCTGAATGAGTTACATGAAGACCTAGACTGATGGGAGCAAAACTCTACTGATGGGAGACTTCAACCTCCCAAAGAATTATATAACTAGGCGCGGCTAGGTGGTGTAGTGGATAAAGCACCAGCCTTGGAGTCAGAAGTACCTGGGTTCAAATCCGGTCTCAGACATTTAATAATTACCTAGCTTGGGCAAGCCACTTAACCCCATTTGCCTTGCAAAAAATTAATTTAGGTAGAATTATAATTTTTATTATATTAGCTCAGCTTATCCACAAGAAGTTGATATTTGCAAAAAAAAAAAAACCCTAAAAAAAGAATTAGATAACTGTAACTATAAAATAAACAAGAAGGAAATTAAGAAGGTAAATAGAATATTAGAAAACTTAGACATGATAGACCTTTGGAGAAAACTGAACAGCAATAGAAAGGAATATACCTTTTGTTCTGCAGTACATGGCACCTACACAAAAACTGGCCATCTACTAAAAAATAAAGACCTCATAATCAAATGCAGAAAGCAGAAATAATGAATACCTCCTTTTCAGACTATAATTCAATAAAAATCACATGCAATAATGGGCCATAGAGAGATAAACCCAAAACTAATTGGAAAATAAATAATCTCATTTTAAAGAATGAATGGATCAAACAACAAATTATAGAAAGAATTAGTGATTTCATCCAAAACAATGACAATGAAACGACATATCAAAACTAATGGGATACAGCCAAAGCAGTTATCTATTATATATCCCCAAATGCTTACATGAATAAAATAGAGAAAGAGGAAATCAATGAACAGATCATGCAAGTAAAAATGTTAAAGAAAGAACAAATTAAATACCAAATTAGAAATTCTAAAAATTAAAGGAGAAATTAATAAAATCAAAAACAAGAAAATTACTGAATTACTAAATAAAGGGTTGGCTTTGTGAAAAAAACCCAATAAAATAGATAAAATTTTGGTTAATGTGATTTAAAAAAAAGAAAAAACCAAATTATTAGCATCAAAAATGAGAAAGGTGAACTCACCACAATGAGGAGGAAATTAATAATATGGATAAGTGAAATGGATAAATATTTACAAAAACATAAATTGCCCAAGTTAAGTGAAGAGGAAATTAAATTCTCAAATAAATGGATTCACAAGTAAATTCTATTAAACATTCAAGGAACAATTGGTTCCAATTCTATATAAACTATTTGGAAAAATTGATGAAGATGGAATTTTGCCTAATTCCTTCTATGACACCAACATGGTGATGATACCTAAACCAGGAAGAATCAGAACAGAGAAAGAAAATTATAGACCAATTTCCCAATTGAATATAGATGCAAAAATTCAGGGATGCAGGGTTCATTCAATATTAGGAAAACTGTCAGGATAATTGACTATTAATAACAAATCTAATAGAAATCATATTATCTTCTCAATAGATGCTGGAAAAGCCTTTGACAAGTATCCATTCCTACTAAAAACACTAGAGAGCATAGGAATAAATGGATTGTTCCTTAAAATGATAAGCAATATCTATTTGAAACCCTCAACAAGCATTTTTATGCAATGGAGATAAGCTAAAAGTATTCCCAATAAGATCAGGGATGAAACAAGAATACCAGTTATTACCACTACTATTCAATATTGTATTAAAAATGTTAGTTTCAGCAATAAGAGAAGAGAAAGAAATTAAGGGAACTAGAATTGGGGAAAAAAGAAAAAAGAAAAAACTCTCACTTTTCAGATAACATGATAGGCTACCTAGAGAAGCCTAAAAAAGTCATCTAAAAAAACTACTACTGGAAATAATTAGCAAGTTTAGCAAACTCACAGGATATAAAATAAACCCACATAAATCCTCAGCATTTCTATATATTACCAACAAATATGCATACCCTTTGATCCAGTTAGAAAGAGAAATCTCATTTAAAATAAAATCAAACAACATAAAATACTTGGGAGTTTACCTGCCAAGGCAGACTCAGAAACTCTATGAAAACAATTATAAAACACTTCACACAAATAAAATCATATCTAAATCACTGGGCAAATATCAACTTCTTGTGGATAAGCTGAGCTAATATAATAAAAATTATAATTCTACCTAAATTAAACTACTTATTTAGTGCCTGCCAATTAAACTTCCAAAAAATTACTTTAGTGAACTAGAAAAAATTGTAACTAAATTCATATGGAGAAACAAAAAGTCAGGAATATCAAAGGATTTAATAAAAAAAATGCAAAAGAAGGTAATTAACCTTACCAAATCTAAAAATTATATTATAAAGCAAGAGTCATCAAAACTGTCAAGTACTGGCTAAGAAATAGAGTGGTGGATCAGTCAGCATCTGGGATAAGAACTCACTCTTCAATAAAAACTGCTGGGAAAACTGGAAGATAGTATGGCAGAAACTTGGTTTACACCAACATCTCACACCCTATACCAAGATAAGATCAAAATGGGTACAGGATTTACACATAAAAGACAATATTATAAGCAAATTTGGAGAACAAGGAATAAATAGTTTACTAGTCAGTTCTATGGAAAGGAGAGCAGTTTATGACCAAGGGAGAGATAAAGAGCATTATAAAAAACATACTAGATAATTTTGATTACATTAAAAAGCTTTTGCACAAACAAAATCATTCTAACCAAGATCAAAAAAAAAGGAAGTAAATTAGGAAACAATTTTTACAACTAGCTTCTCTGACAAAGGACTCATTTCTAAAATATATAGAGAACTGAGTCAAATTTATATTTTAAAAAACCATTCCCCAATTGACAAATGGACAGAGGATATGCAAAGGCAATTTTCAGATGAGGAAATCAAAGCTATCTGTGGTCATATGAAAAACTGTTCTAAATCATTACTTATTAGAGAAATGCAAATTAAAGCATCCCTGGGATACCACCTCAGGCCTTTCCAATTGGCCATGACCAAAAAGGATAATGATCAAGTGCTGCAAGGGATGTGAGAAATCTGGGTCATTAATGCATTGTTGGTGGAATTGTAAACTGATCCAACCTTGCTAGAGAGCAATTTGGAATTATGCCCAAAGGGCAATAAAAATGTGCATACCCTTCGATCCAGCAATACCACTACTGGGTCTGTATCCTGAAGAGAACATGAAAAGGGATAAAAACCCCACATGTTCAAAAATATTCATAGTAGCTCTCTTTGTGGAGGCAAAGAAATTGAAATCAAGGGGATGCCCATCAATTGGGGAATGACTGAACAAATTATGGTATATGTATATGATGGAACACTATTGTTCTATAAGAAATCAGGAGGGGGGGTGGCTAGGTGGCGTAGTGGATAAATCACCAGCTCTGGAGTCAGGAATACCTGGGTTCAAATCCAGTCTCAGACACTTAATAATTCCCTAGCTGTGTGGCCTTGGGCAAGCCACTTAACCCCATTTGCCTTACAAAAAAACCTAAAAAAAAATCAGGAGGGATGAGATTTCAGAGAAGCCTAGAAAAATTTTCATGAGTTGATGCTGAATGAGATGAACAGAACCAGAAAGTTGTATTCTTTAACAACAACATGGAGGACTTGCTCATTTATTGCAATAATCAGGGACAATTTTAGGGTACCTGTGATGGAGAATGTCATCTGTATCCAGAGAAAGAACTATGGAGTTAAAACAAAGACCAAAGACTACTACCTTCAATTTAAAAAAAAAAAAGTTATCTTATGTTCCTACATAATTTTGCTATCTCTAATATTTTATTTTTTTCCTCAAGGATATGATTTTTCTCCCAATAAAGGATGACAATCCTATGAAGTAGGTAATTCCATTCTACAATTGAGGAAATTGAGAATGACAGAAGGTAACTGACTTGACCAGGGTGAACAGGCTGATTTGAACTCAGGTCTTCCTGACTCCAGATGAAGGCATATTGCTATTGCATCCATCTAAAGGGAGAGATTAGTCAGGAAATAAATTCTTTGAAAAGAGAGTAGAAGACAAAGAAAAGAAAAAATATAAGAGAATGAGATGAAGAAAAATACACAATTAACAATCATAATTGTTACCCAATCATAAAATAGAAGATAAAAACAGAAAGGAATAGAAATGAGAATCCAATAAAAATGTTGATTACAAGAAACACATGTGAAACAAAAAACTAGATACAGAGTTAAAATAAGGTACTGGAAAGTTGCAGCTGAAGATAAAAAAAAGCAAGGATAGCAATCATGATTTCAATCAAAGTAAGAGCAAAAATAGACCTAATTTATAGAGATAAACAGAGAAATTATATTTTGCTGAAAGGAACCATAGGCATTGAATTTATCTCTCACACATAATAATCTCACATCATATAAATTACATATGGCAAAAGCATCTAAAATCTTAAAGGAAAAGTTAAATGACATAGAAGGAAATAGTAAAATTATTATAGGGAGGCACTTCAACTTCCTCACTCAGATAAATCTAGATAAATCTAACCAAAACACAAATTAAAAAAAAACATAAATAAAAAAGAATGAAGTACATTGAAGTGTAGAACAGCGGGAAAAAATAACTTCTGGAGAATGACAAATGAGAATAGAAAGGAGTATAATGTATAATCCATCTTTACAAAAATTGATAGTATATTAGAAAAGAAAAATCTCACAAGTGCAAAAAAAGTAGAGATGTTACATGCATATTTTACTGACTCTGATTCAATAAAAATACATTTAATATTCTCTGAAGAAAAGATTAAAAATTAAGTGCAAACTACATAATTTCATCATAAATTTTAAAAATATTTTAGACAAAAAAATTAAGGCCATTCACTAAGAACTCTCTTATCTTCTCCCTTCATCTCATATCATTCAGATGCCTTGTACCACTGAACTCCTCCACTTTTGTCTTAAATGAAGAAGAGATGCTACTCTTCACCAAGGTAAATGCTTCCATTTGCACAAATGATTTCATTCCTTGCTTTCTCCCCTAAAAGATTGTCCTTTCTGTCTCCCCACTCTGATTTGTCCTTGATATCTCTCTGTCTACTGGCTCTTTGCTACTGCCTACTTCTCCCCATATTCAAAAAATTTTGATTTGATCCTTATATTTCCATTAGTTACTTGATATTTCTTTTGCCTTTCAAGGCAAAACTTGAAAATACCACCCACAACAAACTTCTACTTTTCTCCTTATTCTCTCATTTTTAACCCTTGAAAATAAGATTTTTGGCTTCACTGTTTTTTGACTACAACTGCTCTCTCCAAAACGACCAAAGATCTCCTAATCATGTATCCCAATTTTTCTCAGTCCTCATTCTTTTTAGTTTCTCTCCAATCTTTCTCACTGCTAATCATCTTTCTCTACTTAATACTATCATCTCTTGAGGTTTTCAGGACATCATTCTTTCCTCATTCTCTTATTTAACCCTTTATATTCAGTCTCCTTCACTGGATCTTCATCCAGGTTGCTTCCACTAACTATATGTGTCCCAAAGGGCTCTGTTAATTACATCTGCATGCAGATGATTCTCAAAGTTACTGATCCAAGTCCAAACTTCTCTCCTGATATCCAATCTTAGATATCCAACTGCCTTTTAGACATCACCATCTGAATATCTAGTAGACATTTTTAAACCCAGCAAAAACAAACCTAAAGCCCCTAAGCCTTCCACCATTCCCAACTTTCCTGTTACTGATGAAGCTACCAGGACCCTCCTAATAACCCAGGCTTGCAACCTAGATGTCATCCTCAAAGCTTCACTATCTCTCACACATAACCTACCCTCATTTCCAATCGATTGCCAAAATCTGGCAATATGACCTTTGCAGTATCTCTCAAATACCCTCCCTTCTCTCCTCTGATACTGTCACAAGCCCAACACAGGCTCTCATCATTTCACACTTACACTATTGAAATAGTTTACTGATTGGTTTACCTGCCACAAGTCTATCCCCACTCCAATCCATCCTCAGCTGCCAAAGTGATTTTCTTAAAGCCTATGTACAATCATATCTCTCTATTTAAAAAAAAAAAATACCAATAGTTCCCTATCACCTATCTCCAGGACCAAATAAAACATCCTAAATTCACCACTTAAAGCCCTTTATAACCTAGACCCCTATTACCTTTCCAGTTTTCTTATACTTTATGCCCCCCATATGTCAATATATTAGTCAACGAAATGACACTGGCTTCTTGGCTACTCCACAAATAAGACACTCTGTCTCTTGGCTCCCATGTATTTTTCCTGACTGTCTCCCATGTCTGGAATATTCTCTCTCATCATCTCCACCTCCTACCTTTCCTGGTTTCCTTCAGGTTCCAAATAAAATTCCCTCTACTACAGGAAATCTTTCCCAATTTTAGTGCTTTCCCTCTGTAACTTCCTATTTATCCAATATACAGCTGATTTGTACACATCTGTTCACTTATTAAATTCCCCCATTAAGCTCCTTAAGGACAAAGACTATCTTTTACCTTTCTTTGTTTTCCTAGCATTTAAATCAGGGTCTTATACTTAGTAGGACTTTAAAAAATGCTTATTGACTGACAGGCTTATTTAATCCTAAGGAATGAGTAGGACAAAGAATAAATTATAGGAGCAATATCATTGGAGATAATGACAAAATAAGACAACAGATCAAATTTGGTAGATATGTTCATGTTTGTAAACTCTTTCAGGAATAAAATATAGACAATATATTGTGCATACAACTTAAAAAATAGAAAACCTACAAATGAAAAATCCTAAATTAAACAGCAAAATAAAAATTCTGCAAAGCAGAGATTAAGAAAAATTTGAAAGTGATAATCAAAATTAAGATAGGACATAAAACAAGGAGCTATTTAAATAATCTAATAAAATAGATAAGCCATTAGTTGATTTTTTAATAAAAATTAAAACTATTAGTATTAAAAATTAAAAAAGACAAATTCACAATCAGCTCATTCAGAGCTATTCACTCAATTATATGCCACGAAAATAACAATCTAAATGAAATGGGTGAATATTTGCTAAATAGGAGATGAAAAAGAAATAGAATACTTAAATAGCATGATCTTAGAAAAGAAACTGAACAAGTCATAAATGAACTCTCTAAGAATAAAATGACAAGACCAATTTAGATTCACAAGCAAGTTCTATCAAACTTTTAAAGTAATATGAAATTAAATGATTTAAGTGATATTAGTTCTGAAAAAGGAGCCTTAGCAAAATTCCTTCTACAATACAAGTTTTGTTTTGCTACCTAAACCAAAGAGAGAGAAAGGAAAGAAAAAGAAAACTATAAACAAACATCCTAAGAAACAGTGAATCAAAAATGCTAAATAAAATATCAGCAAAGATACAACAATGGTATATCACCAAGATTATACACTATGACCAGATTGAATTTTTACCAGGAACAGAAGCCTGGTTCATTATCAATAAAGCTAGAAACATAATTGACTATATTATGACAAAAATAAAGGAAATCATATGATTATATCAAGAGATACCAAAAAAAGGGCTTTTGACATGATACAAAAAACTATTCCTGTTAAATTGCTGTCCTTTGTGCTTAAAGAGGATCAAAATAATATAATAAAAGGTACAGGGTGTTCAACTGTGTTTGATCAGACCAGAAAATTCCTTCATAGGCCAAGCATAAATAGTCTATATTCACATTTGGAGTAGAGATGTCTCTAAATTTATATATCTCATGATTCTTTTAAACTACTGCAATTCTGTTTTGCTCATAGAGCCCAGTGCCTTCCTTCAAGTAGACACATCATGCTGAGTAGCCCCATGCCAGTATCTTTAATGTCTCACAATCAATTTCTGAAAATCTTCAGAGAGTCCTTGAGAGTATCCTTGCATTGCTTTTTCTGACTCCATGAGAGCATTTTCCTTGTATGACCTCTAGTAGAAAACACAAGAATAAATGGAGCTTTCCTCAAAATGATAAGTAGTATCTAACTAGAATTAACTAATGGGGACAAGATAGAGGTCTTTACAATAAAATTAAGGGTAAAGCAAAAATGTCCATTATCAGAATTACTACTTGGTAGTTGCTGACTAGTTACTGCTAACTAGTAATAAAACAAGAAAAAGAAATTGAAGAAATAATCAAGGGAAAAAAATATTATCACTCTTTATAGAGGACATGATAACTTACTTAGAAAACCTTAGAAACAAATAAAAACTTCAGATTCAGAATATAAAATTATACCATCAAATTATTGGCTCTTTTGTATACTTCAAAATCTATGAAAAAGTATGAAAGAGAAAATGAAATTGCATTTAAAATAACTAGAGTATGGCGGCTAGATGGCGCAGTGGATAGAGCAGCAGCCTTGGAGTCAGGATGAATCCAAGCTTCAGACATTTAATTACCTAGCTGTGTGACTTTGGGCAAGTCACTTAACCCCTTTGCCTTGAAAATAAAATAAAATAAAATAACTATTTTATATAAATAGTTTAGAAAAAATTCATATAAATATTAATACAGATAGTAGATAAACATGTTATATAATAGTATATAAAATACTTGGAAGAATATTTGCCAAGATATACACAAAAACTAGATGAACACAATCACAAAATGTTTTTTTGGATAAAAAAGACATAAGACGTTTGAAAAATATCTATTGCTCATGGATAAATATTAAGTCATCATAATAAAAGGAATATTATCCAATTATTCAATACCAATCAAACTAAAAACATTTTATGGAGATAGAAAATAAAAATTCATCTGGAGGAATAAAAGGTTAGGAATAAGAGAAGTAATGATAAAATTGAGAGGGAAGGAGATCTAGCAATACCAGTTCTAAAACTATTACAAAGCAATAATTATCAAAACTGGCACTGAGTAAGTAATATAAAGATTGATCAGTGAAACAAAAATGACAAACAATATATAAAGAAAAATGAACATAGTAACCAGGGTTTTATAAAATAAAAAATCTCAAGATCTCCTTATTTGACCAAAACTGCTGAGAAAACTGGAAGAGACTGATACAACTCTCACAACAATATCCCACAATAAATACCGACATAAACTCAAAAGACATAAAGATATAAGAGAAGCATGGAAAAAAGCACTTGTCACATCCACAGATACAAAAAGTTCTTGACTAAATGAGAAGTAAAGATGTTCACAGCAGATAAAATGAACAGTTTCAATTATAAATTAGAGGGGTTTTTTTCCCCTCTAACAAGAGTAATTCAAATAAAATTAGGGAAAGAACAGGAAATTGGGGGGGTGTCTTTAGAATAAGTTTCTCTAACAAATGTTTCATTTCTTTTTTGTTTATTTGTTGTTGGGTTTTTTGCAGACACTTGGGATCAATTCACTTGTCCAAGGTCATACAGCTAGTAAGTACCTGAGGTCACATTTGAACACTGGTCCCCTTGACTTGGAGTTATATTCACTGTGTCACCTAAGTGCCTCTAAAAGTCCTATTTCTAAGATACATAGGGAACTGAGTTAAAGAGTCATTCATAAATGATAAAGTCTTCATAGGAAGAAAAACAAGTTATAAAAGGCCATATGAAAAAATGTTTTAAATCAATAGTTAGAGAAATAAAAATTAAAACTATTGTGAAGTAATACTTCACACCCATCAGACTGGCAAAGTTGACAGAAAAAAATGACAAGAGCTAGATGATCTGTGAAAAATCAATACATTAATGCACTATTGATGGAACTGAGAACTTGTCCAATAATTCTGGAAAGCAATTTGAAACTATATGCCAAAACTTAATAACTGTACATATCCTTTGATCTAGCAATATCAATATCACTGGAGTTAAAGAAAAAATAAACTCATATATTAAAAAAATTAATAATATAATTTTTGTAGATTTGAATTGGTGTACATCAATTGGGAAAAGCTGAACAAAATTATGACATATGAATATGATAGGATATTACTTTTTTATAAGAAATAATGATGGAAGGAGATTCTAGGAAGATGGTAGAATAAGACAGGAAATTATCTGAGTCTCCAAAATTCCCCCACAAATAATTTAAAATAATGCCTCAAAATGAACTTCAGAATGGTAGAAATAAATAAATGAGTCATCCAGCCTAAGACAACTCTTAGATTGTGCAGATAAAGAAAAAGGAGGTTAAGTAGAGATGATAAGGGAAAAGATAGAAGGGAGGTAGATTAAGCAATAGGAGGTCAAGGACAAACAATAAGGAAGAGATTCTTAGAAGAGGTATCTATTAAGGAGGCAGTGGTTAGAAGGTGGAAATAGATAGCAAAACTGTAATTGTGAGGAATTTCAACCTCCCCCCCTCAAAACCTAATAAATCTAACCAAAATAAAAATATAAGAAAGAAGTCAAGGAAATGAATATAATCTTATATAAGCTAAGTATGATAGATATCTGGATAGCATTGAATGGAAATAGAATGGAATATGCCTTTTTTCTCAGTGGTACATGGTACCTTTACCAAAAAAAAAAAAGACCATATATATGAGGATATAAACTTAATAGTCAAATGCAGAAAAGCAGAAATATTAAATGCATCCTTTTCAGATCATAATGCAATAAAAGTGTATTTTAAAAGGGTTCATGGAAACACACATGAAAAATTAATTAGAAATTAAATAATCTAATCTTAAATGGGTGGGTTAAAGAACTAGTAATAGAAACAATAAACAATTTTATCAAAGAAAATGAAAACAATGAGACAACATACCCAAACCCATTGGTAAATGTCAATATCAATCAAATAAAAAGCAAATCAATGAATTAGGGATGCAATTTGAAAACCTAGAAAAATTAAAAATTAAAAATCTTCAATTAAGTCAGAAATCCTTAAAATTAAAAGTAAGATTAATAAAACTGAATGCAGGGGTGGCTAGGTGGCACAGTGGATAGAGCACCGGCCCTGGAGTCAGGAGTACCTGAGTCCAAATCCGAACTCAGACACTTAATTACCTAGCTGTGTGGTCTTGGGCAAGCCACTTAACCCCACTGCCTTGCAAAAACTATAAATAATAATAATAAAATTAAATTAAATGCAAAGAAACCATTGAATTAATAAATTAACTAGTTCTTTTATGAAAAAAAACAACAAAACTGATAAACCATGGGTTAATATGATTTTTAAAAGCAAAGAAGAAAACTGAATAACTTGTATCAAAAAAAAGAAAAGGGTGAATATGATAAAGATAAAATCAAAGGGCAACTGGGTGGTGCAGTGGATAAGAGCACCTGCCCTGGAGTCAGGAGTACCTGAGTTCAAATCTGGTCTCAGACTCTTAATAATTACCTAGTTGTGTGGCCTTGGGCAAGCCACTTGACCCCATTGTCTTGGAAAAAAAAAAAGATAAAATCAAAGTAATTTTAGAAGTTATTCTGCCCAATTATGTGACATCAAATTTAAAAATTTAAATGAAACAATATTCACAAAAATATAAACTGCCTAGATTAACAGAAAGGAGAATATAAAATCTAACTAAACCTATTTTAGAAGAAGAAATGAAACAGACCATAAATAAGCTTCCAAAGAAAAAGGCATTAGGACTAGAAGAATTCACAAATTAATTCCACCAAACATTTAAAGATCAACTGATTCTAATTAATTAATATTAAATAAAGTATCTGAAATAATAGGCAAAGGAGTCCCACCAAACTCCTTTCATGAAACAAATATAGTACTGAGAGCAAAGTGAGGAAAAGCAAAAGTGGAGAAAGAAAATTAAAAAACAATTTCACCAATGAATATGGATGCAAAAATCCTAAATAAAATACAATATATCACAAAACTTATACATTGTGGTTTTATACCAGGAATGCAGGGATGGCTGAATATAAGGAAAACTATTAATATAAATGGTTATTTAAAAAACAAAAGTAACAAAAAATAATATGATATCAATAGGTGCAGAAAAATATACTGACACTTAAAAGCACAAGTATAATAATCCTTAAAATAATAAGAATCATGTACCTAAAACCATCAGCAAGCATTATTTGTAATGTAAATGACCTAGAAACCTTCCCAGTAAGATCAGACTTGAAGCAAGGATGCCCATTAACACCAAAATTATAAAATATTGTGTTAGAAATGCTAAGAATGGAAATAAGAGAGGAAAAATAATTTGAAGAAACAGAATAAGCAATGAAGTTATAAAATAATTTCTCTTTACAAACAATATGAAGATAAACTTGGAAAATTCTAGAGACTGTACTAAAAAGTTAGTTAAAATAATTCATAATTTTAGTAAGTGGGAGGATACAAAATAAGCCCACATAAATCACCAATATTTTTATATATTATAACTAAAAAAACTTAAGAGAACATGAGATTCCCCATTTAAATAATCATAGTCAGAATAAACTACCTGGGGAGGGGGGTCTACCTGACAAAACAAATCCAGGAACTACATGAAAATAATTATAAAACATCTATTATAAAAATAATTTCAATTTAAATAATTAGAGAAATATTCATTGTTCATGGAAGGGCAGAGTCAATATATTTGAAATGACTATTCTACCTAAATTAAACCACTAATTAAATTATCAAAAAAAATTATTGAGCTAGAAAAAAAAATTCATTTGGAAGAACAAAAGGTCAAGAAAATAAAAGGAATTAATGAACAAAAGGTTAAGAAAGTCTAGCATTACCAGATTTTAAATAATATTATAAGGTAGTAACTATCAAATCTGTCTGGTACTAGTTAAGAAATAGAAAAGTTGATCAGAGGAACGGAGCAGACATACAGTATGTAGTAGCAAATCATTCTAGCAACCTTGTGTTTGACAAAAATAAATATTTAAGCTTTTAAGCAAAGAATATACTATCTGGTTAAAAAAAAGATGTTTTGGGGAAATGGGAAAGCAATCTGACAGAAACTGCGTATAGAAAAATATCTTGGGGGCATCTAGGTGGCACAGTGGATAGAGCACCGGCCTTGGAGTCAGGAGAGTTCAAATCTGCCCTCAGACATTTAATAATTACCTAGTTGTGTGGCCTTGGGCAAGCCACTTAACCCCATTGCCTTGAAAAATCTAATATATATATATATATATATATATATATATATATATATATGTATGTATGTATGTATATATATATATCGTACTATTTACCAAGATAAAGGCAAAATGAATTTATGACCTAAGTATAAAAAATACAAGAAAACTAGAAGAACAAAATTTATGAATAAACAAGAGAGAGCATTGCAAGATATAAAACAGATAATTTTACTTATATTAAATTATAATGGTTTTATACAAATAAAATCAATGTGGTCAAGATTAGAAGAAAAGGACAAGGCTGGTCAGGAGAGAAATTTTATACACAGTTTCTCAGAAAAAGGTTTCATATCCCAAAAAAAAAGGGGTACTTTGTCAAATTTATAAGAATATGAGTCATTCCCCAGGTGATAAATGGTCAAAGGCTATGAACAGGTAGTTTGGGGGAAAAGAAATAAAAATTTAATATCCTCATAAAAATGTTCTAAATTATTATTGACTAGAGAAAAATGCAAATTAAAACAACTTGGAGATATGATCTCATACCTATCAGATTAGCTAACATGATAGAAGGAGAATTCAACAAATGTTGGAAGGAAAAAGAAAAATTGGAATATTAACACAATATTGGTGGAATTGTGAACTTATACTACCATTTAGCATATCGATCTGGAATTATGCCCAAAGAGTTACAAAATTGTGTAGACCCTTTCACCCAGCAATCCCATTATTAGGTCTGTTTTCCAAGGTCATCAGGAAAAAGGGAAAAGAACCCATATATTCTAAAATATTTATAGCAGCTCTCTTTGTGATGGCAAAGAATTGGAAATTGAAGGGATGTCCATCAAAATAACTGGAATAACTGAAGAAGGAGTGGTATATGATTGTGATGGAATATTGGTGTACTATAAGAAATTGATTTTAAGTTGATTTTATACATATAAAGAAATATATACTTACATGAAATAATGAAAAGTGAAGTGAGCAGAACTAGGAGAATGTTATATATAATAATAATAATAAACTCATTAGAAGAATAACTGTAAAAGATGAAGTTATTCTGATGATAAATATCTCCAGAAAAAAGAACTGATAAACAGAACTACATGGTATATCTTTGTCAAATGATGGCCTTCTTTTCTGCCTGGGAGGAGGGAAGAGGAAAATGGTTCAGAGTTTAAAATGTAAGCAAAAAAAAAAAAAAATAGAAAAAATAAATTATTCAAGGGAAAAAGATCAATACAAATAATTATACATAAATGTGTGTTTTCATAATTTAATGCCCATAAGTCATATATTTTATTATATAATTGTGCTTATTATTTCTTCAGTTTGGTTTTTTATTAGTTTGCTTTGGGGTTTTTTTTTTATTAATACCATGAATAGGGTGTATGTGTGTTATATGTTGACCTTGCAGGCTATGTGTGTTTACATGTATCTTTCCAGATGTGTATCAAAGGAAGACATGACCAGTTATTTCTAGTTTCTCTTGTAGTTATTATTCTCCAATGTAGGCTGATTTCTGCTGGGAAGAGAAGCCGAAGGTTGTAGCCATGAAGTTGACCTCTCTACCCTCCTCAAAGAGAAAAAGTAAACAGAATGGATTTATGTATCTATTTTCCCTCCTAAAAATTATTAGTCTATGAGAAATAAATTTTGGTTCAAACCTATCTTCTGATCCCTAACCTTTAAGAAGGACGGTGTACCCCAAAACTATATATCCAGGGATTAACCAAATACCAGTTCTGTTAAGAACATAAAGAGCAAATAAATTCATTTATTCAAGTCAACAAATGGAAATTAGAAATATAATAAAGATGAGACTATATCAGACAACATAAGAGAGTGAATGAGCTTTCCCACTAGGAACATAACAACTTAGCTAAAGTAAGAGAGACAGCTTAGTATTTTTCCCAAAGAAGAATTTACTGTCTCAAATAGTGTAAGCTGGAGCTTGGAATATGATCAAAGTAACCCATTATCACATCATCTTTTCCTTAAGATTCTTTCAGAGAGGCAGAGCCAGGATGGTGGGGGAAAAAGTAGGGATTCAACTAAGTTCTCCCAAATTTCCCTGCAAACAACTTTAAATAGAACATCAAAACAAATTCTGGGGTAGCAGAAATCACAAAAAAAAGAAAATGGTACAATAATTTTCTGGTCCAAGACAGTTTAGAAGATAAGCAGGAAAGGTTTATCAGGGCAGGGTGCAGTCTGTGTCCCAGCAAACTAGCAGCAGCCTTGGAAGCTACTGAATCAAAAAAGGTAGTGGTTCCTTCCAGAACTTTCCAAATGGTAGAGGAAATCAGACAATTAGTCAGAAGGAGATTACAGGGTTTTGCCAGCACTGTTGCATAGACAGTATTTGCATCTGGGTAACAGTCCTGAGTCACAGTCCCTGGGTAAGAAGAAGCACTAGTACAAGTATACCAAAGATTGAAATTCCAGGGAAGTGGGGATCCTGATCACAGTTCCAGCATGAAAAAGATTACTTGTGGTCACTCATAAACCAGAGCACAGATGAGGAGAAAAACAAAAACATCTCTCCTTAGATCATATTACCCTGGAAGAATTGAGAGTTTATAGATTCCCAGAAATAGCTTCACAAAAAAACTTGATGCTCAGAACAGTGTCCCCTAACCCTGGGAACAGAGACCAAGTTTAATATCATTCCTGGAACAGTTAAAAAAATTTTTTTAATCAAATAAGAGAGGTGGGGGGGGAAACTGAAAAAAAAATATAGTAATGCAAGAAAATCAGGGAAAAAAGAGTCATAACTTGAGCACAAAAAATACTGAAGGAAAATAGCACCCTATAAAACAGAATAAGTCAAATGGTAAAAGAGGTACAAAAATCCAATGAAGAGATTAATTACTTAAAAGCAGAATTGATCAATTGTAAAAAGAGATACAAAAATTCACTGAAAAGAAGTACTCAAAATGGAACTGGTCAAATGGAAAAGCAGATACAAAAGCTCACTGAAGAAAATCTATAAAAATTAGAATTGAGTGAGTAGAAGCCTAATGACTCCATGAGATATCAAGAAGCAATAAACAAAATCAAAGAATGGAAAAATAAAAGAACATGTGAAATACCTCATAGGAAAAACAACTGAAATTAGATCCAAGAGAGAGAGGTGACTTAAGAATTATTATACTACTTGAAAGCCTCAATCAAAAAAAGAGCCTCCACATCATCTTTCAAGAAATTATCAAGGGAAACTGCCCTGATGCTCTAGAGGACAAAATAGTCATTGAAAAAAAAATCTACCAATCACCTCCTAAAAGAGACTCAAAAATGAAAACTCCTTAGAATATTATAGTCAAATTCCAAAGTTCCCAGGTCAAGGAGAAAATATTACAAAGAGTCAGGAAGAAACAAGTCATGGAACTACAAGTCAACACAAGATTTTTAAAAAAAAATTTATTTAGTATTTTATTTTTTGTCAATTACATGTAAAAACAGTTTTCAACATTTATTTTTAAAACGCAGTTTCAAATTCTTTCCCTTCCTCCAGGCCTACCTCCCCCCAATTAAGAAGGCAAGCAAGTTTATATAGTTTATATATGTACAGTCCTGAAAACATTTCCATATTAATCATGTTGTAAAAGAAAACGCAAGAAAAATAAAGTAAAAAGAAGTAAGGTTTCACTTTATATGCAGACACCATCAGTTTTTCTCTGGGGATAGATAGTATTTTTCCTAAGTCCTTCAGAGTTCTCTTTAATCCCTGTATTGCTAACTAATTCATAGAGGATCCGTTTATAATATTGCTGCTATTGTGTAAAATGTTCTCTTGGTTTTACTCATTTCACTTTGCATCAGGTCATGTAAGTCTTTCCAGATTTTTCTGAGAGCATCTAGTTCATCATTTCTTCCAAGTCATTCCCCAGCTGAAAGGCATTCCCTCAATTCCCAGTTCCTTGCCACTAGAAAAGAGTTGCTATAAATATCCTTATACATATAGGTTCTCTTCCTTCCTGTTTTTCATCTCTTCTATAATATAGACCTGGTAGTACTAAGTGTAGGTAATTCCTGACTGTAATCCTATTTCCTTTGCCCTTTCAAGTCCTCTGATCCTTTAATGTAGAGGATAACACAAAATTTAAAAGATTAGAGGGCAAAGGAATTAGGACTGCAACCAAGAATCACCTGTCTTGCAAAACTGAATATAATCCTTTGGGGATATTCAATAAAATGGAGGACTTTCAAGCAATTCTGATGAAAAAAAGCAGAGCTGAATAGAAAAATCTACTTTAAAAATTCAAGATTCATGAGAAACAAAAAAGGTATCCCTTTGCTCTTTGGAATATTTCATTGTAAATTTTTTTCTTTTGCTGATCAATTGCTCAAAGTCTATTTGTTACTCGATGCACCATGCCTGTAAGAGGAGTGAGTTGATGAAAGCTTGGAAGAAAACAAAGTGTTAGTCTTCTGGTTTCCAACCTCAAGAGGGAAAAAATGTAGCACTTTGTCCTATATTCTATATTTCCCCCTAAAACTCCTTGTAGTATTTTCTGTGCTTTAATTACCCTCTATTACATATTTTAAAAACTCATAACAAATATGCATCATTAGGCAAAACAAATTCTCATATTGGCCATGTACAAAAATGTATGTCTTATCCTACATTTTCAATTCATCACCACTGAACTCATGGTCTACATTTGATCACAGTTCTAAAGTCTTTCAAAGATTTTTTTAGGTTGTTATCATCATTGTATAAATTGTTCTCTTAGTTCTGCTCACATCTCTCTGCATTAGTTCATGATGGTCTTCCCCATATCTCCTGAAACTTATGGTATTTCTTATGACATAATATTCCATTACATTTAGATAGCATTATTTATTTGGTCATTCCTGAATAAGTGGATACCTCAGTTTCCAGTTTAAAGCTCCTCTAAAGAGAGCTACTATCAAATATCTTGTTTTTTAATACATAGATGCTTTTCCTCTCTATTTGTTCTCTCCCTGGTAAAGACCTAGATAGGATTTCAGGTTATATGCAGTTTTACTAACTTCGGAGGCACAATTCTATTGATCTCTTAGTTGTCAATATCTTTTCTCATACTAATCCATCTCAACCAATTTGCTGCCACTGACTCTTGTATATTCATTCTCCTCTCTGAGTTATCATGACACCACTCTCTGCTGGCTTCCTCTTATTTGAGCATTCCTTCTGTCTCCTCATCATGTCATATCACAATCTTTGACTAGCCCTATATACAAGAAAATTAACATTTCACATTACTAACTGAAAATATTTAACTTCCATTTTTGATGAGTCTGGGTATTGACTATCCCACTTAACTTCTGGATTCTTTTGAGGGAATGAATAGAACTTTTCCCTTTATCTGAGCATCACAAATGTTTTATTTATATAGTATTTAGGCTTAGTCACCTGAATCATTTTGCTCTTTGAAATATTTTATTGTAATTTTTTTCTTTCCCTTCATGTATTCAATGGAATAATCCTAAACTATTATAATTAGTTCTTCAAATTTGAAAAAAAAATTTATTTGCTGATTATAAAATTTGTTCTTTGAAGTTATAGTTCTGAAATTTGACTTAAGAATTTTTGATGAATTAAAGTCAAGATTCCTTTTTGGTGATTTTCTGTGGATTCTCTATATCGGTACAATAGTATCTACTTCCAATCTTTATAGATGATTTTTAAATTATTGTAATCATTGTCTTTATTAGGTATTTAGGCTGAGCCAACAGAACCCTTTTGTTCTTTGGAATGTTTTAATGCAGATTTTTTCCTTAGCTGATCCACTGCTCAAAGCCCATTTGCATACTTTTCATTATTTTTCCTGATAGTTTCATTATTGTTTTTTTCTGGCAGATCTATAATCTTTAGATTGTTTTTCACATTCTCTCAGTAAGTATTTTAACTTTGATGTGTTCTTCCAATCTTGTTATTTATTTTGTTTCCTTATTTTTCTTCCTGATTCTGTGACATTGCATTTGAATTCCATTTGTCTTTTATACTAAACTAACTCTCAATAGACGAGCTAATTTCTTAATTCAAAACTTAAATTTTACCTTATTTTTTGATAATTTTACTTAGCTTTTTTGTTGGTTCTTCTGAACCATTTGATAGGTTTCTGGCATGGCTCCATTGTCTCTTTGGGGAGAAATGCAGAATTTATGATATCTTTATATCCCTCATGGGATTCTAAGTCATTTTTTCCTTTTATTTCCTTGCAAAGGACTCATCTAGCTGCTTTTCTGAATTTTTTTAAAAAATATTCTTTTCTGGGGTAGCTAGGTGGCACAGTAGATAGAAGAGTACCTGAGTTCAAATCTGTCCTCAGATACTTAATAAGTACCTAGCTGTGTGGCCTTGGGCAAGCCACTTAACTCCACTGCCTTGCAAAAAAGCAAAAAACAAAAAACCTTAAAAAGATATTCTTTTTTGCTGGGTTTTGCCTATCTTTATGATTCTGTTGATTTTTCTATAGGATTCTTGATGAAAACATTCAATCATTTCCCTTCCAAAGGTCTAGAATCACTACATTCCTTTCCTAAGCCCTTGTTACTATCTCTTTTCTTAGACAACTAACTTTTTTTTGTTTTAGCTCTTTTTTGGTGAGTTTAGGCAATGGAATTAAGTGACTTGCTCAAGGTCACACAGCTAGTAAATATTCACTGTCTGAGGACAAATTTGAACTCAGGTCCTCCTGACTCTAGGGCTGATGTTCTATTCACTGTACCACCTAACTATCCCTCAGACATCTAGTGTTGACCAAGATCTGTTTTCCTCAAAGAATGAGGGTTTCAAATTGGGACTCAGCTGCAGGGAGATTCTGATTGCTACTGAAGTAGGGCATATTATCCATTTTAACCAATCCTACTCTTTTAAGCATAAAGTATTATTTATCTCACACCTCCAACTACCTTTCAAACATTCCAAACTGGATGTACAGCAGATATATTAAACTAAACATATCCAAAACAGAACTCTTTCTCCCTAAACTCCCCTGCCTCCTAACCTATTACTATAGAGGGTAACACCATCCTCCCAGTTTCTCAGGTTCCTAATTTAGGAGTCATCCTGTACTCCTTATTATCTTTCAACCCTTACAGCTTGGATGTAAGGCCTGTCAATCACACCTCTGCAATATCTCCACTGACACTGCCACAATTCTAGGACAGGCCCTCATCACCTCAGACCTGGATTAATGCAATAGCCCACTGGTGAGTTGGCCTGCCATTCTAATCATCTCTCTCACTCTCTCTCTTTCTCTCTCTCTCTCTCTCAGTCACACACACACACACACACACACACAAACACACCATTCAATAAAGCCAATGCTTCCTATTGCCTCTAAGAACAAATACAAAATGTTCAGTTTGACATTCCAAGACTTCAAAACTAGCCCCTTGCTTCCTTTCCATTTTCCTTATACCTAACTCTCAGTCTCTTGGCTATTCCACATTTTATCTCTCTGCTAAGCCATTTGTACAGCTGTCCCCAAGCTGTCCCTCAACCATGTCTCATGATTTCCTTGGCTTTCATTAAGTACTAACTAAAATTTCATTTTTTTACATTAATCCTTTCCCAGCAGTTCTTAATTCTAGTGCCTTCCTTTTATTTATTTCCTATTTATATTTTTCCTATTTATATTATATTTATACATATATGTTGTATTATACATATATTATGTATTTTCTATTTATATCATTTCCTAATTATATCCTGTATATAGTTTGCTTTATATTTATTCATATATCCCCTACTGATGAAGGCAGGAACTGTCTTTTGTATCCCTAGTATTGAGTATATGCCTGGCATATTGTAGGCACTTAATAAATGTTTGCTGATTGATTGATTGGTAAAATGCAAAAACCCTAACCTCAGACACTTAATACTTAGCTGGGTGACTCTGAGCAAGTCACCTAACCCCATTGCCTTGCAAAAAAACCCCAAAAATTGTAAAAACCATTCTTAGTTCAGGGGCATACAAAAATAGACAAAGGGTAGATTTGGTCAAAAGGTCACAAAGAAATCTAACAAGATAACAATCCAATGAACTAACACCAGAGCAGTCTAATCCATAATCCTTAAAGTACTCACTCAGCACTCCTATACCTACCCAGTCATAATGCTCTGGCAAGGATGTATGTTAATCCATAGAACTCATCAATTCCTGTTCCCTGTGCCTCCACCTCAGATAGACATTTTTGCTGATGTATTGGTTTCAAATTCACATCTCTCCATCTTGCTCCCAAGAATATCACTGGAGAGTTTTATTAAATGCTTTGCTAAAGTATGGAAAAACAAGATATATATGAAGTTGACAAAAATATATTAGATCAAGAACCATTTCTCAATAGATTCATGACCAAAGGATATGAAAAAATAGTTTTAAAAGCAAGAAATGCAAACTATGAATAACCATAAGAAAAAGTATGCAAAATCATTAATATTATGGAAAATGCAATTTAAAACAAATTTGAAGTTTCATCTCACACATAGCAAATTGTAAAAAAAAATCAACTAGGAGGAGGCAGAGTATTGGGAAACAATTTGCAATTATGATTAAAAAACTATTAAACTATTCATACTCTTTGACCTACCCACTATTACTACCTTTCCCAATATTGGGCATATTTCCTAAAAGAAATCAAAGACAGAAATAAAAGCCTGATGTATATCTAAATATTATTTTTATGATATCAAAGAACTGAAAACATAGTTGATATCTACTACTTGGAGAATGGCTGAATATTAGGAATGATGGACAATAAGGAATGCAGAAAAATATGTGAAGACTTATAGAACTGATAAAGAGTAAAGAAAACAGGACCAAGAAAGAAAGTAGACAAACTAAAAAAAAATAACAAAATAACAAAATAACAAAAAAGAAATCAAACTCTAGGTAATTGCAATGACCAACCTTGGTCTCAGAGAACAGGTAACAAAACCTCCCACTTCAGAAGAGAGGTAAAAGCCTACAGAAGCAGATATTACATATGTCATCACTATCACTTGTTTTAATTTGTTACAAAGGAGGGTTCAATACTGGGGAGAGGAGGTGGGAGGAATGGAAAAGTAGAAGAAGGAGGTAAAATCCAGAAATGATTATGATTTAAAATTAAAAATATCAATAAACCCTATTTTTAAAAAATAAAATGTAGATAAACTAACATCTACAGTATTCACCTATGTCTTCTTGTCAAGTAACCCTGAATAAAAGAGAAAGATTATTCTGGCATGATCAGTTCTTAATGAAGCTATGCTAAATCTGTAATAACCACTCCTTTGTATATATGCTTGTTTACTTTACTAACATGTTCTAGAAATTTGTCAAAAATCCAAGTAGAGTGTATTGACCTATCTTCTTACTTCAAATGCTTCCTATCTTCTCAATATTTTTTAAAAAGTAGGACAAGATTTGGCCTTTTCTGAACTCAAAATACCTTCACATGATCTCCTAAGAATTGCTAATAGTGGGTCAATACCGGCCAGTTTTTTAAGTATTTATGAATGAAAACCTTGAATTTACTGATAGGTGCATGTCAGAAATTTCCTTTTTTTTATATTCTGTATCAAGTTCCTTTCAAATTATTTTTAGTCTTTTTTCTTAAATTCAAAGATAATTCTCCTTGGCAGAGAAAAATAGAAATGACAGTTGAGCCATGGTGCTTTTTTCCATCATCTAGGTATCATTTACTCATCCACCTCAAGAAACAGTCTAACCCTTTTTTGATCCTTCCTTTGTTCCAAAAAATATCTTTTAAAAACAAACTTTTTGTTCCTTGGCCTGTCCATGTTGAGAATGAAGACCATTCTAGCAATCAGACTGTTGACATCCCAGAAAATGCTGACATCTCTCTCAAGGGCAGGACAGTTATTGTGAAGGGCCCCATATCAATGTTGAGCTCAGTTTCCTTGGAAAGAAGAAAACAAAAAATGAGTTGTTGTTGTTTTTTAATGGACACAGGCTGCCATTTAGGAGTTATGACTAAGATACAAACTGAGGAGGCAATAACCCCAAAACTTCTAAAATCAAAACTTCAAAGAAAAAACAGCTTTCCCCCAAGAACAATTAGAATTCTATGAAAGAAATGATGCAAGTATTTTTAAAAAGAAATTAAGGAGAGACATGGATTAACAGCTAAAGAAGAGTTTAAAGAAAACTTTAATAACAAACTGCATAAAAAATGATCATGGTAATCATGAAAATTAATGATTCCAGATGAAAACAAGAATCTACAAAACAATTCAGTCAAAGAACTGAGAAAATAGAGGAAAATGTAAGATACTTCATATTTAAAAAAAAAACTGACCTGAAAAATTGATCAAGGAAAAATATCTCAAGAATCATAAAATTATCTGAAATTCAGAATCATAAAGAGAACCTGAATATGATATTTCAAGAAATGATTACAGAAAATTGTTGAGAAATGAAAATAGAAAGAATCCACTATTCATCTCCTGAAACCTCAAAACAAAAATTTCCAAGAAAATCACTGCCAAAATATAGAGCTTCGATTTAAAAATAAAAAATATCGTCAGCAATCATAAAGAATTTAAATATCAAGAGAACACAATCAAGATGATACAACACTTAGTAACATCATTATAAAGAACAAGAAATATGATATTCCAGAAGGCAAAGGCTATAGGTTTAAAGCCAAGAAAAACTTACCCAATAAAATTGATTATAATACTAAAAGGGGAAGGAGGGACTGGAGGGGGAAGGGACCTTCAATGAAATAAAGGTCTTTCAAACATTTCTAATAAATATAGGAATCAAGAGAAAAATAAAAAGATAAATACAAGGACTTTATAAAGATGAACTGTTCACATTCTAATTAGGGGAAGGGAAATGTTAAAAGAATTCTCTTAGAACCAGAATGTCACCCAGAGTCAAAGAAACAATCAATTAAGACAGAAAACAATTTTGTTATGGTTTGAAAATTCTATAAGAAAAAAAGGAAAAGGTTAGGGAGAGAAAAGTTAGAAAAGGGGGAAATAAGAGAAAAGGTGGGGGAACTCTAGACAAACATGGAAGGAACTGGGAGAGCAGGCATCATTTGAACTTCACTTTTATCTAAACTGGTCAAAAGAGGGAAGAATTCATAACTCTTTGATACTCAAAGAAAAATATATTTTTGTACATTCTTAGAATTTTAGTTAACACTGATCCTTCTCTTAATCAACCCTCTCTCTGGTCCCTTTTCTTCTCTTCTTTCCCTACTATTTCCTTGCTTAGTATTTCTATACCAATTTTGTATGTATATGCTTCCTTCTTTTAACCAGTTCAGATGAGAGTGAGGTTTAAATGTCAATAATTCCCTTAACCATTTCCTTGTTTGTCTAGACGTGTAACTCTGTACCCTGATTATAATGAGATAATTTTCCCTAACTTTCATTCCCTTCTCCTCTTTCCCATTGTGGATTACTCTGCCCCTCTACTTACATTCTTTTCTTTAGTTCAAGACATAACAGAATCACAGCCAGATCTTGTGTAATTAGACACTCTCTATGATCACTGATGAGAGGATTCAGAGAGCATGCATGCATCATCTCTCCATATTTGAATGTAAATAGTTTATGCCTATTGTGTTCTTTCACATTTACTTTTTTTTGTTTCCCTTAATTACTATGTTTGAACTTGAAACTTGAAGTTTCTACACAGTTCTGTTCTTTTCATCAGGAATGTCAAGAAGTCTTCTATTTCATTAAAGAGCCATGTATTCTCCTGTACTATTGTACTCAGCTTTGTTGTGTAAAGTTAGTTTTGGCTATAGTCCTATACACTTTGCTTTCTATGGTTCCTCCACAGCTGAATTCTTTCTGGATTCTATTACTTTTTTTTTTAGCTGAAATTTTAGTAGACTAAAATATTCCTGGGCAGAATTCTGAAATACAAAAAAAATTAGTCAAATTTGTAAGAATACGAGTCATTCCCCAATTAATAAATAGTTAAAAGACAGGAACAGGTAGTTTTCAGGAGAAGAATTTATAATTATATAAAAATGCTCTAAAACACTATTGATTAGAGAAATGCAAATTTACAAAACTCTGAGGTATCACCCCTCCCCCACCCATCAGATTGTCTAATATAACAGAAAAGGAAAATGACAAATGCTGAAGGGAATGTGAGAAAATTGAGACATTAATGCATTGTCAGTGGAATTATCACCTGATTCAACCATTCTGGAGAGCAATTTGGATCTATGACTAACTAGGCATATATCCCAAAGAAATCAAAGAAAAAGGGAAAGATTATATAAATACAAAAACATTTATAACAGCTCTTTTTTGTGGTGGCAAAGAATTGAAAAATTGAAGGAATGTCCATCAATTGAGAAATGGCTGAACAAGTTATGGCATATGATTGTGAGGGAATACAATTGTATTAAAAAATTATGAGCAAGATAGTTTCAGAAAAACCTGGAAAGATTAATATGAACTGATGCAAAGTGAAGTGAACAGAGCCAAATCATTGTACACAGTAATAGCAATATTGTAGGATAATCAACTGTAGCTATTTTAGTTCTCAGCAATACAGTGAACTAAGATAATTCTGAAGGACTTGTGATGAAAAGTGATTTTTCAGAGAAAGAACTGGCAGATTTTGAATTAAGATTGAAGTATACTTTTTAAACTTTACTTTTTGCTTTTTTCTTGCATTTTATCTGTTTTTTTATTTTGCAACATGGTTAATATGGAAATATTTGTATGATTGACTATATATATATATATATATATAGCATATCTAATTGTTTTATCAATGAAGGGGGAGAGAAGGAAGGAAGGAAGGAAAGGTTGTAGAACTCAAAATTTTAAAAAATTGATATTAAAAATTGTTTTGCATGTCTTTGGGAAAAATAAAATATTAAACATATATGTAACAAAATAAATTAAATTTTCAAAAGAAATAATGAAAAACTTAAATAGCTGGAGAACATTCGATGCTCATAGGTTTTGCCAGTGCAATAAAAATGACAATGCTACCAATATTAATTAACAATTTTAATGCTAGACCAAATTATCAAAGTTATAATTCAAAGAATTCAAAACTAAAACTAATTCATAGGAAAATCTACATTCATCTTACTTCTATTCCTCAGAGGAAAAATGATTTCCCATGAGGGAGCAATGGGTTCAAGAGCCCTCTCTATATGAATCACTAGACTAATATCTCCTGAGGACATGGTCTAATGGATTCAATACTGAGATGCTCTCCACAGCTGAGTACCAAAGGCTTGGGGAACTATCTGAGGATTTATTGTTACGGAGTCAGCTAAAGCTATTAAGGGCTCCAGACAGGGAGGCAGTCATTCCCACTTAATCTCATAAAGATGAATTTGCATTGCAGCTAACTCCCCCTGGGGATCTGCTAGGGAAGGGATGAAGTTCCAAAGGAAATGGTTCTAACAGATTGAATTTACCCCTCCATTACTTCCCTCCCTCCCCTGCTCCCTCCTTCCCCCCCCCCCACATACACAGCCTGCCACTCCCCATAGCCAGCCTGTTCCAGGGACAATTAGATCCCTTCTAGAGGATGAACCCTAAACAGAATGACTTCAGACTTTGGCTATCTCCTCCTCCACACAAATATACAAGTGTGTGCTAATCAACTGCTGAAATCTGAGCAAGAGGTCAGGGACAGTTGTGGCTTCTGGGTCTTACACTGTCAGTGGAAATGGGTATTCTGAGAATAGGAGTATCAGAGCTAGCTGCATTGCTAGGTAGGAAGAGGCCAGTGATACCTCCTGGAGGCACCTATTTCTTTTCAAAATATCATCACTCCCTAGCAAAATAGGGGAGTGACATGCCTAAAGAGAATCATTTAGCAGCTATTTGGAGGAAAGTTTAGAAAAGTTAAAGTATGGATAAATGAAAATCAATTTGAAGACTATTGTAATAGTTCAGAGAGAGAGGATGAAAGCCTGAACTTAATAGGTAGCTTTAAGAACAGAACAAAGGGAACTGATATCAAGAATGTGGAGGTAGAAATCACACCATATGGCAACTGATTGAATATATAGGCTGTAGCAAGTGAAGAATCAAGATGAAACAGGTTGTCAAAACCTGGGTGAATGCAAGAATGGTCATACCTTTAAGAGTAATAGGGGCAGGGGCAGCTAAGTGGCTCTGTGGGGGGGATTAGAGCACTGGCCCTGGAGTCAGGAGGATCTGAGTTCAAATCCAGTCTCAGATACTAAATAATTACCTAGCTAAATAACAATGGATAGCCTTGCAAAAAAAAAAAAAAAGTATAATTCTTTCATGGCTGCTCATTCTATGTAACTCATGGTGTCCCAGATAAAATGAAAAAGGAAGAGGCAAAAATCTTAATCCAAGGTTACTACCTCTACAGAATTTTTCCAAAGCCACTTCTACAACAGTTTCTAGGGTAATCTTGCTGCCCTGAGAGGCCCACATGAGGCATGGAAGTATTGAGTTCTTGTTGAGAGAGGTTGAGTATTTCCAAAGTAAAGAAAGAAGTGAAATCAGGAAGGTTAGGGAATAAAAGCAGAAATGTATGTGTAGGAGATAAACTATGATATAGATAATCTATGATATAGATTTTCCCATCTTCTGATTGATTTATTACATTTCCCTTGGAGTTTGTTCATATCTCCTGAGGTAAGCAGTTCTAGACCCATTTTTGGAGACCACTGTTCTACTTAGTTTATAGAGCTTGCTTCTTTTGTTTCATCTTTCTCACTCTGGAAATTAATTGAATTTTCAGGAGATAGAAATAGGTGTTTTTCAATATTTGTAGTTAAGAATCACATACACAAAGCAAGCAGTTTGTTTAGCCAATGTCATCACTGACTGTTGAGCAGAGTTGCAATCTGAGATCATCAAGGCAATGGATATAAAAAGAAACAACCTCCTCTCAGCCCTGAAATCCTCTGAACTTGCAACCCCGTTTTATATTCACAGCACTCCTAACTTCTTTTGGAAGGCTGGTTTTAAGATGAAAACCAAAATTCTAAATTTCCTTTTAAACTAAAGGAAATGAAAAATTTTTACTAGGACTCTATAATTCAAGTCTTTCTGCAAGTACATTAAGCAAAATGATTACAACAGTGTTTTGATCTGAATTATTCAATTATCTGAAATTATGAAAACCGGGCATAAGATTTTTGTTCCTTGCTATGACATAGAAAGAATTATATGACACAATAGTGGCATATTTTCAATTTCTATAAACTATGAAGAAGAAATAATAACCAGGATTCATTGTCTGCTTCAAATATTTTTATAACAGGTGTGATTTAATTGCAATTTGAACATGTTTAATCTATGAAAAATCAATGACAGAAATATTACAGAAAAAAACAATAAGTTAATCACATTAAATACAGGAAATTCTTCATCAGCAAATCTATTCTCTACATTTCCTTTCATATAGTGTTACCTGAGAATATATACATCTCTCCACCAAGATTGAGCAAAATAAAACAGAAATAAGCTCAAAATAAAAAGCCCCAGAATCCCTTTTCCTTACATACCTCTGAGGCATGTGCCTAAAGCCTCTATCCAGTCTCTTCATACCCCCCACCTCTTAACTTCAAACTCCCTTCTGTGAGTAAAAAAATAAAAAATAAAAAATAAGAAAGTCTCATAAATGCCATCAAACACTCACCGCTATGGACCCAGAAGATGTGGCAACAAAAACTTTGATAACCATTTTGACAGTCGGAAAAGAAGAATCTCCCCCTAAACTACTCAGTGAAATAAAAGTAACTAAAAAAATTCTAAGTGAGTTGGTAGAAGCAGCAGCTGCTCCCTCCCGCTTCACCGTAAGAAAATCTTGTCTCTTACAAGTAGAGGCATTTAGAGCTTTTCTGTTCATTGGCTAATGAGTCTTTGGGGACTCCTTTGAGCAAATATATGATTGGTTGGTATATGTAGACATTGCAGTAGATCCCATGCAAATCATTGCAAACTGACCAAGAATACTCCCTAAAAGGCAAGGGAAAGTTATACACCAATCAGAAAAGTATGCAAATATGGGGGGAGGAGGAGTACTTGACAAGGAGGGTTATTTTAGTGTTGAAAAAGCCCAGGGAGCTCTGTCCTGAGGAAAGTTATGCTTACTGTTAGGATTTAGTTATTAGTATTACTACTAGATTTAAATGAAAGAATATGGATTATTATATTTATCTTAAGATAAATAACTACTATTTTTAAATATAATTTTAAATAATACAATTTTTAATTCCCTGGCATGTAAAAAAGTTTATTTCATTATCATATTAAAAAAATTCTTTTGAATGACTCCATTTTTTGCCAGTTTGCAGTCCTATAATTTTCCCCCTTTGCATGTTTCACCTAAAAGTTAAAAACTAACAAGCTTTAAATTCTATACCATTTCACTGTTTTCAAAAGTAAAATTTCTTTAAAAAGATCATTTCAAGAAAGACTATTATTGTTCTTATATGGTCACTTAAAAGTACATTCAATCTCTATAACTTTTCAAACTTTTGAGCATTTTATCTAAACACATTTAAAAGTTAATAGAAGTTCATAATATAGTCTCCTCTCTACCATTATTTTTATATAAATTTACCTTTAATCAAAAGGCAGACTGTCTGCTCTAGAAAGTCAAACTTTCAACTATTCACATTTTTAGTCAAGTCCCAGAAAATGCAATCATGGACATTAGAACACAGGCTCTTACTCTTTCAGAAACACTGCAGGAGGATCTTTAATATATATTGACAACATACAGGATCTCATTATTTAAGTCTCATGCTATTCCCCAAAATGATAAATACAATGCTTAGGAATGATGTTTTAACTGGTGGTATCTTGAAATTTCCCCACACCCAGGTCACCAGTGGTATAATACTAGAAGGCTTCCAAGAAAGAGTGGAGGCTGTGAGAGAGATAACAATAAAATAGTTCATAGTGTTGAGGAAGTTTTATACCCATTGGTATAGAAGCTATTGGTAAGAGGAAAAAAAAAGTCTTCATATATTCCAAAATATTTACAGCAGCACTTTTTATGATAGTTAAATTGGAAAGAAAGTAACTGCCCATTAATTGAAGAATGGTTAAACAAATTGTGATACATAAAAGGTACCAGGTACCATAAGCTGAAAAATGTTACACTTCAGCCATCCAGATGAAGAGCCTCTCTTGGCTGTACTTTGGAAAGTACAAACACCCAGTACATTATCAGGTAACTTCCAAGCCCTTCCAAGAGCTTATGCTCTAAAGATGGCAGAGTAGAGGCACAGTTGTCCTTTCCCTCAACTACTTCAAAAAGACTGAGCAAAACAATTTTCCAGCTCAAGACAACTTGTAAGATGAGCAAGAAGGTCTATCACACCAGGGCGAGAGGAATGGGGCTGCACCCCAGCATTCTAGAAACAAACATCAGGGCAACTGGGTCAGTGGCAAAGGAGAATGTTGATTTCCAGACTTCTTAGCCCAAAGATTGCCAAGGACAATTAGGAAGGTCAGCAGGAAAAGTCTGTCGCACTGGGGTGAAAACAGTATACAGTGCAATAAAGACCTCAGCAGCAGGGACTGGACCCCAGCTACATAGGAGCAGTCCCTGGAAGGCTCTGAATCAATAGGCAACTACTTCTGGAACTTTCAGTCACAGAGTATGGGGGTCAAAAGGAGATTACAGGAGTTCTTTGATATCACTGAGGCAGAACGCCATTGCTTTGCCCATACTCTGATATGGGTCTCAGTCCAAGGGAAAGAAGGAGCATTAGCACAACAGCTATTACTGCCACAAGGGAGTTGGGGACCCTCCTCATAGTTCCAGAGCAGAAAGGAGAGCTTGTGGTCACCCACAGACTAGAGCACAAGTCAAGAGAGTAGTAAAAAACCTCTTTTTAGACCAACTTGGAAGAACTGAGAACTTCTAATTCCATGAAATATTTCTGAAAACAGCTGCAAGAAAACTCAAAAACTTGGGACAGTGTGCCCTACATCATGAAAGCAGAGCCCTCCTTTAACAATCAAGTCTTAGGCTGGAGAAATGAGCAAACAACAGAAAAAAGAAAATCTGACCATAGAAAGTTATTCTGGTGACAAGGTTGATCAAAACACACACACACTCAGATGATAAGAGAGTCAAAATACCTACACCCAAAGACTCCAAGAAAACTATGAATTTATCTTAGGCTATGGAAGAACTCAAAAAGGATTTTGAAAACCAAGTGATGAAGTAGAGACAAAATTGGGAAGAAAAATGAGTGATGTGGGAAATCATGAAAACCAAGTCAGCAATTCAGTGGAGACACCAAAAAATACTGAAAAAAATTAACACTTTAAAAACCAGAATGGCCCAAATGGAAAAAGAGATCCAAAAAGTCAATGATCAGAAGAATGCCTTAAAAAAGCAGAACTGGCCAAATGGAAAAAGGAGATACAAAAGATCACTGAAGAAAAAAAAATTCTTGAATTGAGCTTTGGGAGACTGATGGCTGTGAGAACTCAAGAAACTAAAATAAAATTTAAAAAATAAAATAAAAAAACAAAAGAAAATGTGAAATATCAAATTTTAAAAACAACAGACCTGTAAAATAGATTCAGGAGAGATAATTTTAAAATTATTGAACCTGAAAGTCATGATTTAAAAAAAAAGAGTCTAGACACACATCATCTTTCAAGGAAATTATCAATGAAAACTGCCTTGATATTCTAGAACAGAAGGTAAAATAGAAACTGAAAGAATCCATCAATTACCTCCTGAAAGAAATCCCACGTGCTCACTTCGGCAGCACATATACTAAAATTGGAACGATACAGAGAAGATTAGCATGACCCCTGCACAAGGATGATACGCAAATTCGTGAAGCGTTCCATATTTTTTGAAACAAAGTAAAGACTGACAGAGTGCTCTCTGTGGGGGGGAGGGGGGAGGGAAGCAAGATTGGGGAAAAATGTAAAACTCAAACAATATCTTTAATAAAAATAAACTTAAATGATAAAAAAAAAGAAAGAAATCCCACAATGAAAATTTTCAGGAATATCACAACCAAACTTTACCTTTCCAGGTCAAGAAGAAAATATTGCAAGGAGCCAAAAAAGAAATAATTCAGTTATCATGGAACCATAATCAGGACAGTGCAAGATTTAGCAACTTCTACAATAAGGAATCATAGAGCTCTAGAAGGCAAAAGAGCTTGAATTTCAACCAAGAATCAACTACCCAGCAAAACTGAGCAGACTCCTTCAAGGAAAAAGGTAAGACATTCAATGAAAAAAAGGGACTTTTCAACTTCCCTGTTGAACAGACCAGAACTGAACAGAAAATTTGATCTTCAAATATGAGACTCAAGTGAAACATAAAAAGATAAACAGGAAAGTCAAATTATAAGGGGCTTAATGAAGTTGAACTGCTTATATTCCTGCATGGGAAAATGATACTGATAATTCATGTAAACTTTCTCATTAGGGCAGTCAAAAGCAGTATAGGAGTTAAGGGGTGAGAGAGAAATGTACTGGGAGAAAGGAAAAGGGGAAGGTAGAATGAGGTTATTTCACATAAAAGAGGCAATAAAATGCTTTTACAGTGGAGTGGGGGGGGAGTTGAAGGTGAGTGAGTCTTACTGTCATCAAAACTGGTTCAGAGAAGAAATAATGTACACAGTCAATTAGGTTTCAAAATCTAACTTACTCTAGAGGAAAATAGGAGAAGTGGAAGAGAAAATGGGGGGGAGGTGAAAGAAGGGAGGGAAGATTATAGAAGGGAGTAGTCAGATGCTAAACATATTTGAGGAAGAACTGGGTGAAAGGAGAGAGTGAATAGAATAAATGGGGGTAGGTGAATGGGATGGGAGAAATACAGATAATAGAAACTGTAGGAAAAAATATTGAAAGTTTATCTGATAAAGATCTCATTTCTCAAACATAAAGAACTGAGGCAAATTTATAAAAAAAATCATTCTCCAATTGATAAATGACCAAAAGATATAAACAATTTTCAGATGAGGTTATCAGTGCTATCTATGACCATATTAAAAAAAAATGTCCTAACATACTGGTGATTGAAGAAATGAAAATTAAAACAATTCTGATGTTTTGAATGACTACACATTTTAACCTTTATCAAATAGGTTTCTCAATGAGGGGGCATGGGGTGGAAAGGAGAAGATTCAAAACTCAAAGTTTTAAAAATCAATGTTAAAATTGTTTTTATATGTAACCGGGTAATGATAAAATAAAATTTTATTTAAAAAAAAAGAACTTATGCTCCACTAGTTTAATATTAAAAATACAGGGTTGGAGAAAAGACAGTGATCAATGTGGGAAGTGATGTGGGAAATCTGGGACACTAATGCATTGTTAGTGGAGCTGTGAACTCATCCAACCTCTCTGGAGAGCAATTTGGAATTATGCCCAAAGGGCAATAAAAATGTGCATACCCTTTTGACCCACTCCTGGGTCTATACCCTGAAGAGATCATGAAAAAGGGTAAAAATGTCACTTGTACAAAAATATTCATAGCAGCCCTGTTTGTGGTGGCAAAGTAAATGTCCTTCAATTGGGGAATGGCTTAACAAACTGTGGTATATGTATGTGATGGAACACTATTGTGCTATTAGAAACCAGGAGGGATGGGAATTCAGGGAAGCCTGGAGGAATTTGCATGAACTGATGGTGAGATGAGCAGAACCAGAAGAACATTGCACATCATAACAACAACATGGGGCTGATGATCACTCTTAATGGACTTGCTCATTTCATAAGTGCAACAATTAAGGACACTTGTGAGGTATCTGCCATGAAGAAAACCGTCTGCATCCAGAGAAAGAATTGTGGAGCTTGAATAAAGACCAAAGATTATTGCCTTTAATTTTTAAAAAATGTTACCTTATTATATAATTTTGCTATCTCTTATAATTTATTTTATTTTTCCTTAAGGATATGATTTCTCTCTCAACACATTCAATTTAGATCAGTGTGGAAACAACGTAAAGACTAATAGACTGCCTTCTGGGGGAGGAGTGAGATTAGGGGGGAAATTGTAAAATTCGAAAAATAAATTAATTTAAAAAAAAAGAATACAGGGTTGGGGGTAGCTAGGTGGCACAGTGAATAGAGCACAGAGCCTGGAGTCAGGAAGACCTGAATTTAAATCCAGCCTCAGACACTTAATAATTACCTAGTTGTGTGAACCTGGGCAAGTCACTTAACCACATTGCCTTGAAAAAACCAAAACAATAAAAATAATAATAAAAAAAGAATACAGGGTCACCTTCATACCTGTTGAGGAATAAAAGGAAGACTTTAGTGAAAGAAAATATTTAAATGAATCTTAAATTATGTCTAGGAACACTCATTCAGCTCAGTTACAGGAAATGGAGATGTTTTGTTTAATATTTATTCTCATTTTGTACAATTTTCTATACATTAATAAAATATTCTTTGTTTAAGAGTAAACAAAACACCCCCCAAAAAAAGATATAGACTCACTTGAGAGATAAAGTAAAGGGAAGAGAAAACAAATTTTAATTTAAATTTAAAAAAAAATAATAGTAATAATTGTAGGTATGGCCAGGTGGTGCAGTGGACGGAGCATCAGCCCTGGAGCCAGGAGGACCCAAGCCCATATCCAGCCCCGTACACCCAACAATCACCCAGCTGTGTGACATGCAAGCCACCCCAACCCCACTGCCCTGCATAAACCAAAAAAAAAGGGGGGAATAAAAGGCCTAAAATAAAATAAAATAGTAATAATAGTAGGGGCAGCTGGGTGGTGGACAGAACACTGGCCCTTGAGCCCGGAGCACCTGGGTCCAAATCCGGCCTCAGACACCCAAAAATCACCCTGATATGTGGCCCCAGGCAGGCCACCCAGCCCCATTTACCCTGCACACCCCCAAAAAATAATAATAATAAAAAATGTGCTCCAGTCTGTGTTCCAACACTACCAACTCTATCACGGGTGGATCATATTCTTTATGATAAGTCCATCACAAAAGTTACTTTCATATTTTTCCACAATTGCCATTGCTGATCGCAACTCCCTCCTTTCTTATTTCTCCACTACCATGTACTATATTTTCTCTCTCCTTTCACTGACTCTGCTGTAGGGTAGCTGAATGGCACAGCAGACAGATCCCTGGCTCTGGGGCCAAGAAGCCCTGAGTGGACCACCCCTTAAGCCTAGCATCCAGCTGGCCCTATGGTCCTAGCGAGGCCATCCAATCCCAGCCCCTTGCATGAAGTAAAAAGGCAAATGCGTTATATCTGACCATTCTATCCCCGTGGACCATCCTCAACTCCATCACTCACATCCCACCCCTTCCCCCTGTCCCCCCTCTTCTTACTCCAGATGTCCCCATTGAGTATATATGCTGTTTACTCTCCTAGCCACCTCTGATGAGAGCGAAGATTCCCTCACCCCCCCTTGCCTTCCCCCCTTCCATATCATTGCAATAGCTCATTGTAATAAAGAAAAATCTTATTATATGAAATATCTTGGCCTATTCCCCCCTCTCCTTTTTCTTTCTCCCATTACCTTTCCCTTTTTTCTATTGACTCCATTTTTACAATATATCTTCAAATTCAGCTTTTTCCTGTGCTTCACCTATAAAAGCTCCTTCTACCTGCCCTGTTAGTTGAGAAGGCTCATGAGTATTATCAGTGTCATTTTTCTATACAGTAATATATGCAGTTCATCATCATTAAGTCCCTCATATTTTCCCCTTCTCCTCCAATCTCTATGCTTCACCTGAGTCCTGTATTTGAAGATCAACCTTCTGTTCAGCTCTGGCCATTCCAACAAGAACATTTGAAATTCCCCTGGCTCATTGAAAGTCCATCTTCTTCCCCTGGAAGAAGACATTCAGTTTTGCTGGGTAGTTGATTCTCATTTGCATTCTAAGCTCTTTTGCCTTCCAGTATACTATATTCCAAGCCCTATGAGTTTCTAATGTAGTTGCTGCTAAGTCCTGTGAGATCCTGATTGCAGCTCCATGGTATTTGAATTGTGTCTTTCTGGCTGCTTATAATATTTTCTCTTTGACTTGGGAGTTCTGGAACTTGGCTATAATATTCCTGGGGGTTGGTTTTTGGTGATCTCTTTCTCAGGGGGGAATCTGTGGATATTCTCCATTTCTATTTTGCCCTCTGCTTCTAGGATATCAGGGCAATTTTCCTGTAGTAATTCTTTGAAAATGATGTCAAGGCTCTTTTCCTGATCATGACTTTCAGGTATTACAATAATCTTTAAATTATCTTCCCTAAATCTGTTTTCCATATCAGTTGTTTTTTCAATGAGATGTTTCACATTTTCTTCTAATTTTTCATTCTTTTGGTTTTGAAGTATTGAGTCCTGATTTCTCATAAAATCAGCAATCTCTCTGAGGTCTATTCTTTGTCTGAAGGATTTGTTTTCCTCAGAGAGCTTTCTTATCTCTTTTTCCATCTGGCCAATTCTGCTTTTTAAAGCATTCTTCTCCTCAATAACTTTTTGAACTGTTTTATCCACTTGAGCTAAGCTGGTTTTTAGCATGCTATTTTCTTCAGCATTTTTTTGGATTTCCTTGACTAGGCTGACTTCATTTTCATGTTTTTCCTGCACCTCTCTCATTTCTTTTCCCAGTTTTTCTTCTAACTCCCTCATTTGATTTTCAAAGTCTTTTTTGAGCTCTGTCATAGCCTGAGCTCAATTTCTGTTTTTCTTGGAGTCTTTAGATGCAGAAGCTTGTGCTTCCTCATCTTCAGACTGAGTGTTTTGATCCTTCTTGGGCTCACAGGAAAAGTATTTCTCAATGGTGTTCTTCTTGTTTCTCTGCTTGCTCATTTTACCAGCCTTAGCCTGTTTTGGGGGTGCTTCCTGAGCTTTTGGGACACTCCCACAAGGGTCTCAATGTGTGAGGCTCTGTCTTCCCTCCTGGTCTGTGAATGACCATATGCGCCCTCTTTGCCACGGGGCTGAGGTGAGAGGGGGCCCTGCTGTTCTATGGGGGTAGCCTAGACTGCTATCAAAATCTGAATGTGGTCAGAACCCCAGAGTCCTGTTCCAGGGGTAGAGGACAGAGCTGGGCAGTCTCTCTTCACTCCCCTCCCTAGGTTCAATGGGCTCATGCCCTGGGGGCTCCTGCTTACTGGCTCTGCCTGCTTGTTTCCTGGATCTGGACTGCCTTGGCCATGCTGCTAGCTGCGTGCCCTGAGGGCTGGGTTTCACATGCTTGCTCTAGCAGAGGTCCCCCCACTGTTCCCCCAATTTGTGCCCGGTGATCCCTGGGGCGTAGGTCAGGAAACTCCCCCACTGCTGTGAGCTGTGGCTCCCAGCACCCTGGGGCTGCCTCTGGGAGGCTGAAGTTCTTTTGCTTTGGCAGGCCACCCCTCTGGCAGGCCGCCCCTCCAACCCCGGGGAACAGAGCCTTTCTGCTCTTTTCCAGGTTACCTTGAGTAGGAGAACTGCCTCATTGGGTCCCTCTGTGGGTTCTGTCTCTCAAAAATTTAGTTGGAGTCCTTAGTTTAGAGGTTTTATGAGAGAGAGCCTAAGATGTTTTGGAGACGTTTTGAATACTGTGGATAAGTTCACTTACCTTGGCAGTATACTTTCCAGAGATGTAAGCATTAATAATGAGATTGACACATGTATTGCTAGAGCTAGCTCCGTGATTAAGAGGCTCTCAATGCAAAGTGTAGGAGAAAATCAATATTAGATTGCCTACCAAACTGAAGGTCTAGCGAGATCTCACTGCTGTATATGCCTGTGAAACCTGGACGATCTATAAGCATCATGCCGATCGCTTCCATTTAAATTGACTTAAGATTCTGAAGATCACCTGGCAGGAGAAGATACCAGACACTGAGGTCCTTTTTCAAGTTAAACCGCCAAGCATTCAAACTATGCCACACAGAGCTCAATTCCATTGGCCATAGCGTTCAAATGCCAAACATGTGCTTGCCAAAAACAATATTTTATGTATAACTCACAGAGCAAACACTCACAGAGGGGTCAGAAAAAGTACAGAGTGTACAAGTACACTCTCAAGGTCTCTCAAAGGAACTCTGGAATTGATTGGGCAGCATGGGAGACACTGGCACCTCTATGAGAAAAGCAGAATTGAAGTAGCTCAAGGGAAACATGAGATGCACAAGTTTAGAAAACCACCCCAGGTGCTCACATGGACTATTTGCACCTGACCTGTGGTAGAGCATTTTGAATTTTGATTGGTCATATCAACCACAGTCAGACACACAGTGTCTGACATTACAGTGATGTCACTTTGGTCCTCTTTAAGAAGGAAGGATAATCTTAATAATAATTAATATAATTAGTATACCACCACCATAAAAGAATTTTGTTGGACAAATCATCATTTGTGTGTGATAAATCTTCATTTGTGTCATGCTTGCTGTTAACATTCTCAATTTTGGATTTTTGGTTTAAAAATATATATATATATGTATATATACATATATATATATATTTCACTTATCCCATGATTATCTGTTGATATCAATTAGCCAGACTTAACTAGATTTTAGAAACAAATCTTCACTAGGGTTTTGTAGGAGAAACTGTTGTAACAAAACATCTCCTTGAAGTCCATGATATTATCCTGAATAAGAATATACAAAATCAGCCAGTCAACTACCATTTATTAAATAACTGCTGAAGACACAAAGAAAGGTAAAAAAAAAAAAAATTCCTATTCTCAAGGTGCTCACAATCTAACAAGAGTAATAACATACCAAATATATACAGGAGAAATTGGTAGTAGTCTCACAGGAGAGAAAATATTTAGGAACCCTTAAACTGACTTCTTACAGAATGTTGTACTTCAACAAAAAAAAATTGAGAGAAACCAGGGAAGCAAGAAAGCAGAGATAAGAGGGACAGTCAGTAAAAATCCCAGAAATCAGAAGATGGAGTGTTATTAGAAAAAGGGAGGAAGCCCAGATTGCAGAGTAAGTATGTGGGAGGTAAGTAAAGTCTAAGAAGACTGGAAAGGCAGAAGAGTCCAAATTATGAAGGGTTTTAAAATTCAATCAAAGGATGTTATATTTGATTTTGGAGGTATTTTTTTTTATCAAGAATCCAAAGCTGAGAATGTTAACAGTAAGCTGTTGCTATAAGTCATTTATTTCCCTTTTGTGTTGAACTCAAGAGGTTCCCCTTAAACATGTTATAGCTTTTTTTGCCAAGTTCCTTTGAGGCAGTCTTACATTAGTATATCTAGTTTGTCTTCAGCCTCTAAAGTAAACACTGCCGCCCTTTGTTGCTGTCTGGGACTTATGCTAGGATTACATAAATGTCCAAATTGAAGTTTATAATGCCCTTCTCTGAACAAAGAACAAGATCTGGACTAAGGCTGGGGCTCTTCTCCAATTTCTCTCCACCCCTCCTCCATCCTCATTTCCCTGAGACACACACACACACACACACACACACACACACACACACACACACACACCACTTGAATTAAAGCAGGATGTTCCAAAATTGTTTTATTTCATCCAGGATTTCTAAATCAATTAAGGATTTCTAAATCAAGTAAGGACTTTTCTCAGCTAGTCCAAAGTTTTTAATTCAGTTGAGGTATTGTCATCACATCAAGGTATTAGGGTATAATATTTTTGTTAGCTAGATTTGATTTGATTGAGTTACTCAAAGAAATTTTCCGTTTGAGAAAATTTTAGCTTTAAGAATTGATTCCATAGCTTTATAAAAACTAAGTACAGAAAGTTACAGATTTTATGGTTGATGTTTATATGATTTATAAGTACTTCCCAATAAGTATTTTTAAATCTATTCTTTGTGTCTACAGCTAATTGGAAAGTCTTTGAAAGTTGCTAAAAAATTCATGAGTAAATGCTTAACAAGTCACTGTTTAAAAAAAATTAAATCTGAGGGGTTAATTACTATCTCAATGTTAATGATTCTCTAATCTACACTGCCCTGATTTCCAATCCCACACCTCCAAAAGCCTTTCAGACATCTCGAACTGAATGTCCAGTAAATATCTTAAATTCAATTATTTTTATAACAAAACTCTTTCTCCCTAAACCCTCTTGGTTTCTTCACCATCTTCTATCTCCCGTATCCAAGCTGTTAACAATGCTTGCCTATTTCACCTTTGCAGAATTTCTTGTATAAACACTCTTCTCTAAGGGTCCAACATTGCCATCATTTTATTACACCCCTCATCATTTCAGATCTGGATTACTACAATGACTTGCTGGTGAGTTTGCCTGCCTCTTGTCTCACTCTAATTTATCTTCTATTAAGCCGTTGAAGTTATTTTCCTGATACACTAGTCACCCATCACCCCATTAATAAAGTCCATTATCTCTAGGAACAAGTTAAAAAAATGCCATATTTGACAATGAAAGTGCTTTATTTATTTTTTTTTTTTTGCAAGGCAATGGGGTTCAGTGGTTTGCTCAAAGCCACACGCTTGGGTAATTATTAAGTGGGCTGCATTCGAACCCACGTCCTCCTGACTCCAAGGCCGGTGCTCTATCCACTGCACCACCTAGCCACCCCTCAAGGTGCGTTATAACCTAATCCCCTTCGAGCGTCCCAGGCCCCCAGCACATACTCTTCAGTGTAGTGACTGGCAGCTCCATTAGCAAGACACCGCATTTCCCTAATCTGGTCCTTTTCTAGGGCCATCCCCCACACGTGGAACGACCTCCCTCCTTGGTTCCCTTTAAGTGTCAGCTAAAATCCCAGCTCCTACAAGAAACCGACCCCAAATTCTCTTAATTTCGGTGCCGTCCCCATTCTGTATTTTGTATGTAGTTTGCTCCATTAGCTATGGAATTCCTTGAGGGCAGGGGCTGTCTCACCATCCCCGGGGTCACAAAGTGTTTATGGACTGAGTCTGGGGGCTGGCCGGCCTTGGGGAGCCGTCGGGAGTGGGCGGATCCAGTCTCTGCTCTCTTGGGCTAGTTTCTGTTTGGGGGCTTCCACCCCACTGGCTTGCTGAAAGGAGGCCAGCTCCTCGCCTTCTACTCCGCCCTTACGCGATGGCGCCTGGTAGTGCCCCCGGGCGGGGCGGGCTGTGCCAGGAAGGGGGCCGGGCCGCCCTTGGCTCCCCGGCTGTGGGCCTGGTCGCGCGGGGGCGCCGTTCTGCCGGATTCCGAGCTCTAGGATTGCGGGGGCCGCCCGGCCCGGCCCGGGACCCCCCGGGGCCGCCCCTCCTTTGGGCCCCGAGCGGCCGGCGCGGCGCGCGCACGTGGGAGAAGGCGGAGGGCCGGTGCCGACGGCCCTCGGCGCCCGGGACGAGGCGGGGCGGCCGGTTAACGCGGGTTGTCGCGGGGCCTCCTTCTCTCTCTCGCCCGGAAGCCCCGGCGGGGGGGAGCCGCGAAGTGGCGCCCAAAGCGGGGACTCATTCCACAGCCTGGCAGGCGGGAGGGCGCCGGCCCGGCTGGGGCGGGGAAGGGAGAAGGGAGAAGAATGGGCCAAGCCCGCGTGCCCCGGAAGTCCTTCCTCGGCTTCCGGGAGGTCCCGCGCTTCGGCTCAATCTCCATGGTAACAGCAAACTGGAAACACTAGGGCTGCTGGAGCTGCGGGAACCGCAGGTAACGCCCCAAACTTGCCTCGGGGTTATGAAGGAGGGCGTCGCCTTCGGATGCGGGGGCCCGACCCCCCTCCCGCCCTGGGATCGTAAGACTGAGCCGGGAGGAGGGGGAGCCCATAATAATTTGTTTACTTTCACTTTATTTACAATAATCTTGTTGTGAAAGTAACTATAACCCGTCCTCCAAAAAAGATAAGCCTCGACCCCCTTCAAATTGATACGATTTAAGCACCGACGTGGCTTGGGCGCCTGAAACAGGAGCGGCCCGAGCCCGGAAAGCCCCGGCTCAGCCGCTTCTCGGGTGTCCCTGGGCAGAGCGTAGCATCTTGAAATCTGAGCCCCGAACATTACCCTTTTTAAATCCGATTCGGTTATTTCTTGCCTTATAATTTATTTCTGCTGAGAAATCATGAGTCGAATTTTCATCCCTTGAAACGGCCCGCCTTCTGCCCCCCCCAGCCTATCCTGATAACAGCGGTTTACAATTACATTTTTTTTAAGGTTTGCAAAACATTGCCTTCTTTGATCCTTATAAAAGAAAACAGAGGCTCAGAGAAAAGGACTTGCCCAAGATTCAAGCCCAAGTTATCCTTTCTATCTAACACCCACCCCAACTTTAGGAAAATTAGAATATACCCTTTTATGATACAACTACATGCATTTCTCTTGTAGTTTTCGCCATCAATGACTTGAGACCAGTTGCCATCTTACCGCTACAAAAAGTCATCATTTTTCTGAATTAATCTCGAAGCCTTGATCACTGTCAATTTTCACAGATGAAATGGCCAAAGTCTGACATGCAGTTTCCACAGCCGCAATGAGAGGTAGCCTTAAAAATAATGTGTCTCTTGAATAACTCATGAGCCTAATTTGGAACTTAATTTAGAATGGTAATTTATGAGGCTACTGATAATAGAACCACTTAGCACACTGCCTAATTAATAGGCTTAATAAATACTTGTGAGAGTGATTGACTTTTGTTCACTTTACATTCCTTCATCCAATAGTGACTTTTCATTTAACATGGTGTTACAGCTAAAAAAAAAATACAAGATTTGTACCAATATACCAGCAATCAACAGCATCAATGGAATAGCATCATTTTACTCACTATTATATGTAATTTGTTTTTTGCCTTTTCAGGCCAATTCAAAAGTATATTTTTCCTGAATCATATAGATTACCTGCCTTTACTGATAGATGTGTATATGTGTGTATTTATGGCTATACAAAATTAAACATACACAAACATATGCATCTATATGTGTATCTGTGTGTAGCAGTGCACCACTTTATAAAATAACAGCCAAGGGGAACAGCTAACACATGGTGTGACAGATTCAGAAATCCCCACTCACTAGAATGATGAGACAAATCTGTTGGGATGAAATTTAATAGGGATAAATGTCAAATAGCCAGCCAATAGAGAATGGGGGAGTTATGTCTAGAAGAATTTATATAAAGGATATCTTGGCATTTAAGTATACTATTAAGTTCAATTTAATTCAACAATGTGGCAAGACAGCCAAAAAACTCATTCAGTCTTAGTCTAAATTAAGAGACAAATAGTACCAAGAAAGAGGAAGTAGATAGTTCTGTTGTAGTCTTCCCCTAGTCAAACCATTTAGGTAGTGTTTTGTTCAGTTTTGGCCATCACATTTTTAAGGACCTTGTCAAATTTGATATCATGTTCTACAAAGATCAGTTGAAAGAATTAGGAAAATATAACTTTGAAAAGAGAAGGAAAGAGAGTGAACCTACTTGTAAGATTGGAATAAGGGCTCTCTTGAGTTCAAAGGATTAAAAAATTAAGAGGGAGTTAATTACCCATTTCACTTCCATCAGTCTACCTGCAGGTACCTTTCCAAACAAATGATTATTCCATAATCCTACATCCATATCCTGGAGGGAAAAAGAAATATACAAGGAGAAGGGAATAGCATTTTGCATAATATCTATATAGCAACACTTTACAAATATTATCTCATTTGCTCCTTACCACAACCATAAGATGTAGGTGCTTTCATTATTCTTCATTTTACAAATGAGGAAACTGAGGCAAGCAGGTGAAGTAATTTATAGCTATAGCTACTATGTTATATTTATAACTTAGAACTAGTAAGTATCTGAGGCTGGATCTGAGCTCATATCTTTCTAGGCATGAAGGTTTAGCCTTCAATCCACTGTATGCCACCCTTGTGACTTCTTTTGGCCCTAAAGTCAGAACCAAGAGCAATGGGTCAAATTGCAGAGAGACAGTACTAGTTACAATATAAGAAAAATCTTACATTGTTTAAATAAAGGAAAAAGAAAATTTTAAATTAATAGTGGGTTTTCTCTTGATTGAGATCTTCAAAAACATTGTATCAACATTTGTTGGGTCTATTATAAGTGAGATTGTTATGCAGGAATTTTTCTAAAGGGCCTCAGAAGTCTTTTCCAACTCTGAGATTCTGTGATTTAGAAATGGGATGAGAGAGTCAACAGACACTTCAAAATGAAGACTTATTTTCCCCAGTTAACATTTAAAGCTACTTTTCAATATTTCCTTTGGTAAGATTTTGAATTCCACATATTTTTATATCTTTATATAACTGAATAATCTAATATAGATTATGACTGTATATTCATGCTAAACATTTTCATCTTGATCATGTTGTGAAAAAAATTGGAACAAAAGGAAAATATAAGAAATAAAGAAATATAAAATTTTAAAAGTGAAGATAGTATGCTTTGGTCTTCATTCAAATTCCATAGTTTTTTCTCTGGATACGGATGGCATTTTCCATGTCAAGTCTTTTAGAATTGTCTTTGCTCATTGACCTGCTGAGAGAACTAACTCTATCACTGGTGATCATCACAGTGTTGCTGTTAATGTGTACAACATTCTCCTGGTTCTGCTCACTCAGCATCAATTCATGTAAGTCTTTCCAAGTTTTTCTGAAATCCACCTGCTCATGAGTTCCTATAGAACAGTAGTATTCCATCACATTCATTTACTACAATTAGTTTAGCTATTTCCCACTTGATAGGCATTCCCTCAATTTCCAGTTCTTCGCCACTATAAAAAGAGCTGCTATAAACATTTTTTGTACATGCGGATCTTTTCCCCTTTTTTTAATGATCTCATTGGGATAACAGACCTAGTAAATCAAAGGGTATGAACACTTTTATAAGCCTTTGGGCATAATTCCAAATCGTTCTCTAGAATGATTGGAACAGTTCACAGCTCCACCAACACTGTATTAGTGTTCAGTTTTCTCACATCCCCTCCTATATAAAATAATGATTTTTAAGTGACCTTTAATTTTAAAAGAGAATTTTAACTTATTCAATCCATTGTTGTTGATCCCAGAAATTTTCATTTTTGTGACTAATAAGTTCAAACTAAGATTCACAAATGGATCTACCTATATACATGCACAAGTATTGAATCTTAATATATTTATAAAATATCTGTACCTATACATATATATGTACAAATAGTATCTGACAGTATTTCATTACATATAGTATTTTTTTTCAGTTTTTTTGCAAGGCAAATGGAGTTAAGTGGCTTGCCCAAAGCCACACAGCTAGGTAATTATTAAGTGTCTGAGGTCCTATTTGAACTCAGGTACTCCTGACACCAGGGCAGGTGCTCTATCCACTGTGCCACCTAGCCACTCCTCATATAGTATTTCTTTTTAAGATTTTTTTTTTTTTGGCAAAGTGATGGGGTTAAGTGATTTGCCCAAGGCTACACAGCTAGGTAATTATTAAGTATCTGAGGCCAGATTTGAACTCAGGTCCTCCTGACTCCAGGGCCAGTGCTCTATTCACTGTACCACCTAGCCACCCCATTTCAAGATTCTTAATGGAAAAAGACTCACATTTTGATTCATGTTATAGTTATTCATATAATGTATGCCTTTGAAATTAGGAGATGGTGTTCCTATACAGGTTCATAGCCTATCATCTTTTGTAATGAAGATATCTCGATTTCAAAAGTATTTTGTTTGTTTTTTTTATTTGTAGAAAGCCAGCTTTGGAAAGAGAAAAACTGAGTTCAAGCACTGTCTTCCACACATGCTAGCTATATGAACACACTTAACTTCTCTATACTCTAGAGTATTTTCTAAGACTTCAAGTTGCAGATAAACTGCATTGGTTAGGAGGTTTTGCTGGAAGTTCCTTATCCCAATGAAAACTCAGTCTAGTCCCTGTCCCTATGAATTTTTAGGAACTAGGCAGGTTTTAAGCAAAGTCTACATAAGCAGACCCAGTGTGAAAAATTAATAACTTTTATTGTTAAATTTCTTAAATATAAATATCACTTCAGATACTCTGTAGTCAGTATCCACTGTAAATACCTCTAACCTAAAGGGCCTGAACTAAAATGCTGGCCATATGAATAAAGAGAATGAGATGAATCCAAGAGATGTTTTGGAGGTAAAAATGACTAGATTTGGGCTATTAACTATATATATATAGAAGAGGGTAGCAAGCAAGTCAAATTCTGCATCCTATCAAGAAGGATGAATATTGACAAAAGACTCATTTAGTTAATAGTAGTGACATCCTTGAAGAAAGCAGTTTCACTTTATTGATTTCTTAAATAGAAATATTACTTCAGACAACTTTGTGACTACTGACCCACAAAAAAGAAAAGGAAGTATCAACTGTGGATAGTTTTTTCCTAAGAATTTTGGCACTGAAAATAGGAAGATATGTAGTACTGTAGTTTGAATGGAATGATATAGCTTAATGAATTTGAAGGTTACAAAGGTGGAGAAAGGATAACTATGAGTCATTGTGCTAGAGAAGAATATGGGATCAAAAGGGTACATGTAAAGAAGTTGACCTTACTGAAAGAATCAATTTATCACCAGAGGTTAGAGTAAAGAAGGAAAAGATAGGGATGAAGTCAAACAGTTTTGAGATATAGAGAAGGTGGGGGTGAAGGGGAAGAAGGGACTTAAAGGGAAATGGTCTCAGCTAAGGGAATGGGAAGTAGAGTGATATGAGAAGGTGGGGAGAATGGAATAGGTTTGGAACAGCTTCTGTGGGGAGCAAGAGTAAAAGGAATACAAGTATCAGAAACAAAATTAAAATACAGGTCCTCTGACTCCAAAACCAGCTTTATTGCCAATGTACCAATGGCTCTGGAGCATCTAGAAAGAGGAAAATTATATTTAATATATTCTTCCTGTTAAGGCAAAGAAATTTGTAATATATGTTGGATAAATTTCCATTGAAATAGCTGTAATTTTCAAGTCCTTGCACTTAATGGTTTAAGTGTTAACTAATTGAGAAAAAATAATGTCATGTTTTATCAAAATAATTTTTTTTGTTGATTAAAGATATCTAAAACAAATGAGATTCTTTTAGGTAAATAAAACACATTAAACTTATTTTGTTTGGGAAACATCATTATGGTCATAATGGTCATGATAGTATGACAAAAGAATTTCTAAAGGATTAATCTGCTGAATTGGAGGTGTTTCACTTAACGATATTATAAGTATCTTCTACACTTAATTTGTAAAAGAAAATAGTAATCATATGGTTTCAATTATGGTTAATTTTTTTTTATCATCTTTTAAGTATCTAAACACTCTCCCAAGTTGGGTACTTTCACAATTTGGCATCTAAAGTTTGAAACCCTAGAGAATGGCAATTATCTCAGATTTGGTAATCCAGTGGGATTGTACTCTTACTTATGAACCTCTGTACTTTTCTTTGTCAGCCAGCTCCCAGCAAAAGTATTTGCAAAATAACCTTTCACCTCCCCCCCAAAAAAGAAACAAACAAAACTCGACTGTGGTTCACTGTCCAACAAATAAAGTATCTGTGGGAAAATAAATCTGTGGATAAAAGAAGTTTAAAATACAGTTGATAGGCAAAAATGTAAAGCAGTTCCCAAGGGAACTCAAATTTGTGTAACTGCAGCACCTGGAAGGCATTTTCTTCATCAAGGGGACCCAATATCTTAGGGACCCAATATCATGTCTAGCTCTCCAGGGTAAGCAGCTTACTCTGTTCCCTTCTGCCAGGGCTCATGCTCCTAGAAGCAGCTTTCTCCCTTTCTATCTGTGTCATTCTTCAATATATGACTCCTCTCTGCTAGATGCAAGTCGTACTGTGGAGGAGGGGAAAGGAAAACACTCCCTTCTCCCAGCCTAGAATAATTCCTTCTCAAAGGCCTTAGTCCATTCTTCACTCTTCTAAATCAAACTGAAAAAACCTCAACTCTAGGCCTACTCTTTTCACATAGACCAAAGGACAGGCTAATTCTCTCAATCATTAGTTGTTGTGTCTCTTTTATCCAATGTGCAGGACCCTATAATCATTTCAAATTAATTAAGGAATTTCTTCACACTTTATTATGGTAGTATAACAAATCTCCTTAATACCATCTTTATAAATTTATCTGTCTTCTAAAAATAAAACAATGAAGTTAATTAAGGTTCTATCAAAAATATAAAAATAAGGGGCAGCTAGGTGGTGCAGTGGATAGAGCACTGGTCCTGGAGTCAGGAGTACCTGAGTTCAAATTCAGACTCAGACACTTAATAATTACCTAGGTGTGTGGCCTTGGGCAAGCCACTTAACCCCATTGCCTTGCAAAAAAAAAAAAACTAAAAATATATATAAAAATAATATAATCAATTAAATATTCCTAACTAAAATAAAATGTTATATTAGCCAATTTAAATCAAATCTACTTTATGTAGGAACAATTTCTTTGTTTATACATGTTTAATTTTTGTCATTTAAATTCAAATCAATGAAAATCCAATACATTATCCCTGAATTCATTTATTCCCATTAGATATGTGGCATACTAATTTTAAAGGAAGAAATTTCTAAAATTTCTTTACATCATTAACTTATCTGAGTATCACAATAATTTTAAATGAACTTTTACATAAATCACAACTTTCAGAGATAGGATCTAATTCTAGTTCTTGCCTGACTCCAAATTCAGTGCTCTTTTGATTATACTAGAAATATTTAACATTTTCATTGTTTCTTTTGGCTTCCCATACATCACAGACTAGCAGTGGGTAATATAAACTTTTGTCTAATGCTTGAGTAAGGAAGGGAAAACTCAAGTCCTCTTAGACTTTGCCTTGTCAGAAATATTCTATTGATTACATTAACTGTTGAGAATTCATAGCTAATTTGAATTTTATTTTTAGAAAAGGCATTTTAAATTTGTAAAGAATGTATTAGAGAGTTTTCCTAAGCCAACCTTAATTGTGTTAAGAGATTCCTTTGAGAGAATTATAGGGTCTTGAATCGTTTTACATATATATATAAAATCAGATAAACCAATTAAACCAGTCTAACCAAATAAAGCTAGATTGCTTGTATTTCTTCCCTGAATTCCTGAATTTATCAAGTATTTATTAAGTACTTAACTTTGCCTGGTAATGGACTAAGACAAAAGCATACATTCTACTGAAGGAAACAATATGTATACACGTGGCATGTAATATATACATCTATAGCCACCCCTACTATTATTACTATTTTATTTTATTTTGGGTCTTTTTATTTTCCTTCTTTTTGGTTTTTGCAGGGCAGTGGGAATCGGGTGGCTTGCATGATTGTTGGGTCTACGGGGCTGGATGTGGGCTTGGGTGCTCAAGGCTCCAGGGCTGGTGCTTCATCCATTGCGCCACCTGGCCATACCTACAATTATTACTATTTTTGTATTTTAATTTTTTCTCTCCCCTTTACTTTATCGCTCAAGTAAGTCTATATTCATGAGGGGGAGGGGGTATTTTGCTTACTCTAAAACAAGAATATTTTATTAATGTATAAAAAAACATTTGTACAAAATGAGAATAAAAAAATAAAAATAAAGTTAAAATGAAACTGAAAAAAAAAAAGATGACTGGCAACTGACCCAGAAAGAATTGCCCATTCAGTAAACTTTGGAAAGGGGGGGGGATATATATATATATATATATGTATATATATATATATATATATATATATATATATACACACAGACCAAATAAAAGTAACTTTAGAGTAGGCATTTGTTCTTGGGAGAACCAGGAAAAAATGCCTTAACAAATCATGTTTGAGGGGCGGCTAGGTGGCGTAGTGGATAAAGCACCAGCCCTGAAGTCAGGAGTACCTGGATTCAAATCGGGTCTCAAACACTTAATAATTGGGCAAGCCACTTAACCCCGTTTGCCTTGCAAAAACCTAAAAAAAAAAAAAAAAAAAACAAATAAATAAATAAATCATGCTTGAGCTAAGTGCCAAAAGAAAACAGGGATTCAGGACACAAGTAAGTGGAGAGAGAGAATTTTAAGCATGAGGGAAAGTCAATGCAAAGGCATGGAAAAGGGAAGGGAAGCATCATGTATGAAGTTTGATTGACTGGACCATAGAATTCATGAAGAGAAAAGTGAGATTGAAAAGATAGGAAAGGGGTCGCTAGGTAGCCCAGTGAATAAAGCGCCGGCCATGGAGTCAGGAGTACCTGGGTTCAAATCTGGTCTCAAACACTTAATTTCCTAGCTGTGTGGCCTTGGGCAAGCCAATTAACCTCATTTGCCTTGCAAAAATCTAAAAAAAAAAAAAGGTAGGAAAGAGGCAGATTGTAAAGCACTTTAAATGCTAATTAAAGAAATTTATATTTGATCCTAGAGGTAATAGGGAGGCAGTGAAATTTATTGAGAAGGGGAATATAATGTTTAAACCTATGTTTTAGGAAAATCACTTTGACAGCTCTGTGGAAGATGAAGTGAGATGATGAAAGATGAGGGAAGGAAGACCAATGCAAGATTCCAAGCAATAAGTGATGAGGTCCTGAGCTAGGATAGTGGTTAAGGGAACAAATGATAAGAGAGATGTAGAAGTAGAAATATTAAGATTTGGTATTGGCATTGGATACATGAGTAAGATAATGGAATTGTAAAACTGGGTGTGAAGAAGAAAGGTAGTCCCTACAGAGTAATAGGGAAGTATACAAAAAAAAAAGTGGTGAATATTAGGTGTGGGAGGAATGAGTTCTTTTATACATATGTTGCTTTTTTTTAATGCATTTGAAATGGTACAGTTCATAGTTGATGTTTTGGTCGCAAGAGAGACTAGAGTTGAATCTGGGCAATATCTATGTAGACATGATAATTGAACCCAAAGGAGATGATGACCTCATCAAACATGAGTATAGATAAGGTAGAGGGAAAAAAGAGGACAGAGCCTGAAGATGCAGCCATAATTAGTAGTTAAATTGGGGGCAGCTAGGTGGCACAGTGAATAAAGCACTGGTCCTGGAGTCGGGAGTACCTGAGTTCAAATCCGGCCTCAGACACTTAATAATTATCTAGCTGTGTGGCCTTGGGCAAGCCACTTAACCCCATGGCCTTGCAAAAAAAAAAAAACCCCTAAAAAAAGTAGTTAAATTATAGATAATGATTCAAAGGAGCCATCACACTAGTAAGAAGAAAAGAGATGAGAGCACTTCATGAAAACAGAGAAGAGAGTATATAGAAAGAGTAGATGGTCAGCAGTGTCAAATCAAAAAAAAAGGATAAAGAAAAGGTTATTAGATTTTGGCAGTTAAGAGATCTTTGGTAACTTTGAAAAGAGCAGTTTCAACTGAATAATGAGGTTCAAAAACAGATTGTAAAGAAATTAAAAAGAGAATATGAGGGGAGAAAAAGTGAAGATAATTAATGTAGATGGCTTTCTCAAAGAGTTAGCCTGGGAAGGAGAATGGCATGATGGCCAGTGAAAATGGTAGTAATCAAGGTGTGTGTGTGTGTGTGTGTGTGTGTGTGTGTGTGTGTGTGTGTGTGTGTGAAGGGATTTTGGAACTGAGAATTAGAGAGCCCCAGAACTTTTAAAGTTTTTGGTCAAGTAGATCCTACTGTATTAAAATACTAATTCTACTATTGCTTAGCCTCTGGAGATTGAAATTGAAAGCCCAAATCCCTTCCATTCATTATAAGTTAGAATGATGTCCCCCAAGGAGACCCACTAAGATCTAAGAAAAGATGAAGACTTCAGCCCTTTATAAATTTCATTTATTTAAGGCCATGGGTTTAAGTGACTTGCCCACGTTCTCACAACTAGGTAACTATGAAGTGTCTGAGACTGGATTTGAACTCTAGTCCTCCTAAACTCCAGGACTGGTGCCACCACCATTGTGCCACCGAGCAAAGACTATCATACTAGGGAAGAGAAAGGCTTTCTAGGCAAGAAGCTGGAAAAAGAAAAGAAAGGCCATTTCATAAAAGAAAAAAGCTGAGAATATTTGTTGTTTTTTCCCCCAGAGAGGGTGATGCTGGTCCTATGACTATGACATGGGTGGCCACTTTTCTAAAATTGCTATTTAGAAAAATCCTTTAATTGACTTTAATTGGGTGGGCAAGAATTTTAGCTGAAGTCAGAAGCTGGAAGCTATTGCTATTGAGAGTTTAACAAAATGGCAAACTGAGACAGATCTCTGCACAAGATTACATTTATTAGCATGTTATCTGTCAATAAATGGATCCATTGTTTGCCTCCAGTAATACCAAAGACTCCAACCAAGGAGACAGTTTCCCTTATAAAGAATTTGGGGGGAGTACAGAACAAAGAACAGAATAGAAGTTTAATGTGATTAATTGTACAGAGCTGACATGTAGGAAACAACATGATTAGTTAGAAGTTTGGTAATAGGAGCTAGCAATGAACCTCCTTCTCTTGTGAGACTAAAAAATGCTCTTAGTTTGAGCCCAGACAAAAGATAGTGGCCCAGACTTTTGAATAGCAAACCAGACATCCTTGAAGGATACTTTATGGCATAAAATTTATAAGTCCCAAATTCTCTTTCTGTTCATGTACATTCTCCAAAGTAAGTTAAATTCCTTGAGGCAAAAAAGCTGAATTTTTAAACTTAACCCAATACAGACCATCTAAATTCCAAACCATTAGAAAGAAAGAAAGAAAAAGCTAGATTTAAGCAGTTAAAAAACAAAATCAATTACTTATAAATATAATAAAAAAAGAAAATTATACCGGATCAATTTTAATCTCCATGCAGAAATAAGTTCTTTAGCCATTTGCCAAATGAGACTGTGTCTTACAATGACGAGTAGAGACTGCTCATCTAATAAAACACAATTATGCATTCAGCATACTTCTGAACAAAATCAAGCAAAACAGAATTCAGGAAAGTCTTTCCCTCTGGTGGAGGCCAGTAAGAAGAAAGCCCAGGAAAAGCAGCATCACAGTATTTTAGAAAAGTAGTCCTTTAGCAGCAGAGAAGAGAGTTTTCCCCCACTCTACCAATCCACCCTGGCTACACATTCCCTACATGTTGGCTTCACCATGTATTCTCCATGTGTGTACTCTTCACATGTGCGTACTCTTCACCTGTGCTAATAACATGTCTTCTCTTACTCTTATGGTGTGTGTATTAGTAGAAAAGTTTATCCCAAGTTTATGGGAAAAGTTTAACTGCTACTTTTTTTATAATATCATTTTATTAAATATCTTTCCTTCTAATTGTGCTCTCCAGTAATTATTAAAGGTAAACATATTAGTGAGGGCTTGTGAGCTATAGTTTTAGTCAAAGTAACCTTGAACCTGGGATAGATTTATCAAGGAGATCTGCCCTGGAAGTGGGACTTAGGAGAGGGGTTAGTTGCTCCTAAACTTTTATACATGATGCAAATTATTCATTTTCCAAATTTTCTTGCCTAACTGCCTTTCTTGTTTTTTGTTATTATTGTTTTTCCCAGGTTGCTTTTCCTATATTTATTTGGTATGTAGAATTCATATTCATTGTAGTAAGCTTAAACAAAACAAAAAGGGAGACCAATTTTCTAAATATTTGGTGAAGCAAAAGTTATTCAATTGTAATACAAGATAATCATCTACAGGTGAAAGTCTACTTTTGACTATAGTTAAAAATAAATATATTGCTTAGTTTGGGGGCTAAACCAAATAGAAATGATATTTGAGTTCTTCTTTTGTGTCTTCTGTCATGATTTTTCCTTTTTATTAATATGTTAAATGTTCACTAAAAATAACCTCTAATTCTTTCTTTGAGGTCTTGCTGCACTCATTGTGATAAAGTTTCTCTGAAACTTAGCAATTAAACACATAAGTATAGTCCAAATGAATTTGTATCTTACCAGATTTCAGTTAATTGCATATTGATTGTAGTAAGGTTTCTGTGTATGGATCAAAAAGATTCAATGTGACCTGAAACCTTGGAAATCACATGTTGGAAATTGGCAATAATTACCATCAGGCTTGATTTATTGTTTTGTCAATTGTTTATCAAGAAAGTATTGATAATAGATTAAAAGTGTACTGTATGTAGATTTTTTTTTTGGAGAGCCAGTTAGTAAATATTTTCAAATTGGATTTAGAAATGATAGAGAACTTAAAATTCATCCTATCCAACCCCATCCTTTTACAGATGAGAAAATTTGAGAACTAGAGGGTCAAAATCAAACAAGTAGTCAATTGAAAATCCAAGTATTCAATCTTACGTTCCATGATTACAAATCCAGTGTACTCCACTCTATCACATTGCCTCATTTCATGGCTAAATATCAGTTACTGGCTATTTTCTGCAGGAAAAAAAATAATTAGTAAATTCATTCATTCATTTATTCTTTTATACTTTTGTTCTTAAAACATCCTAAGAAACTTATTTTACCTTACCAATCAAAATCCATATGTGCATATATATCTTACAACTCCAGAAGTATTTCTAAATTTTATATTGTTTTAGTTAAAACTCAATAAATAAACATTTTCATTTGATTTCTCTAAACCAGACAAAAAGACCTACTGTATTTATATGATTAGCCTTGAAAAGAGAGCAATGTTCACAAGATAGTTTCTTAAAAAGCTTAACATTTTATGAATGGTAGTAGAACAACAAAAGTAAATTTAAATCTTTTTTTTTCTAAGAAAGTATGATTAAAATGTGTTGTATGTTGCCCCTTTTCCTTCAAATTGTCTAATTATTATGGGGAAGGTAATGATATAGGAAAGCACAGATAAACTTTTATGATTAAAAAATGACCAAATATCTTTACTTCTACTAGGTTACTTACTATGGCTTTGATTGATGCAACAAAAACAAATGTAGATGATCATTTCCTTCATGCAATATTGGAAGACAGTAGTAAGCCTGCAGAATGCAATAGAAGTCTAGGCACTGGTGATTTTTCCAGGAACAGTAACAACAGCATTGGAAGCATTGATTATAGTAGAACCCAAAGTAGAAACTTTAGTTCTCATTGTGATTATTCTGAAGATTTTATCTCTGAATATTCTGAAATGCCTTGTAATGACAATTGTTTAGAGCTATTTGAGACAAAAGTAAAGAAGGAAGAAAAAAAAAAGAAAAATGTTTGTAAAGTATCCCAACATAAAGGTAAGAAGATTAGACTAATAGACTAGATTGAATAAAAATAGACAAAATTTCTGACCTTTGTAGGATATGTAATACTTTCATATTTGTTTTCATAGTAGTAATAATAACTATATTAGCTAACATTTATGTAGCACCTTTTATGTGCCACATAATGTACTTTTATTCATTTTTTCATGTTGTAGCATGGACATACTATATATATATATATAAAACACTATTATTGGACAGCATTGCCCCATCAACACACACACATACACACGTACACACGTACACACGTACACACACACACACAAACACACACACACAGTCACTCACTGCCTTTTTTTAAGAGCTAGGGAATAAAATGGTTATCTATAAGATAAAGCTGAGAGCAGAAATTCAAATTTAATGCTTTCATATTTTTGTGCTTTGTACAATATTTTTCTATATTTTAACAGTATTACAGAACAGTATTATGCATTCCCCTTAACCCTCCCCCTCAAATTTTTTAGGAGTTAGGGAATAAAGTAGTTGACCTCTGTTCAGTACTGAAGTGATAGCAGAAAGTGTCAGAATTAAAAAGTCAAATCCTTAGTTCCATTGGGTTATCCTTCTGAATCTATTGCTAAGAAAGGGCGGCTAGGTGGTGAAGTGGATAGAACACTGGCCCTGGAGTCAGGAGGACTTGAGTTCAAAACTGGCCTCAAACACTTAGTAATTACCTAGCTGTGTGACCTTGGGCAAGTCACTTAACCCCATTGCCTTGCAAAAATTTTTTTAAAAAAAGGTTTAAATCTATTGGTCCTTGTTGCCCTGACAACAACTTGACCTTGTTTCATACTTTTATAATGTTCAAAATTCAAGCTGAATAACTTATATGGTTCTCCCTTCCTATTTACGCCAATTGTAGAGTGACATACCAAAGAAAAAGGGGATCATCAGCAGCCTGATTATCAAAAACTTTTATTAGGATTAATTAGGGTAATTGAGGAAGTTTACTTACAAGAGGCCAGTTGTCCTGCGTGGCAACAGGAAAAAGTAATATCGTGGATCTCTGCACCAACTCTAGGTCAGGTAACCTAAATCTGTTTAGAGATGCTTTTTGGATGAAGAGGATTTAAGAAATAAATGCATTCAATCTTTTATTATCAATCCTTTTGCTATAGAAAGTTATTTTTGCTCACTGAGATGGTTATACCCTGATATCACCATAATTGTACCATTTCTAGTTCATGAGCTCTAAAATTCCCTTAACTGATCATAATCTGTTATTATTCTCTATGTTGCTCTGCCTTATATCCCCTAACCTTATTCTTAGTTCACACTGTGATTTCTGATCCTTCCACCCTTAATTTTCCCTCAGACCATTGTGGTAGGAACATATTCTGCTTCCTCCTCTTTCCTATTCCTAGGAATGTCTAGCACTTTTATATTGCTGTCTCTGAATCTCCAGAGCACTCTGCTGCCTGTACTTTCCTCTCTTCATCATCTCAACCCTTGCTGAACCAGTTCAATTCTTCACTGTCTTCTTTTGAGTTCTTAACTGCCTTATTATCAGTCTTGCCCTACAAAGTCTCATCCTTGAATTACTCTCATATTATCATTGTTTCTACATACCAGTGGCTAAGTAAAACTGAGGAAATCATAATGTTATGCTGAGTGATCACTGAAATTGATGCTAGATAATCTCAACTGGACCCTCACTGAAACAAAGCAGTTCTTTTTTACATTTCCCATATATATATATATATATTCACTATCACACTCATCATTATGGCTTTTCCAAACCTATTCATCCCTCATACCTCCAATGGATGACCCTCCTCCCAAATAGAAACATTCCTTCTGTCTCCTATTTGGCCCATCTCACATGCAAAGGATGCCCTTCTCTTTGCCAAGGTAAAACCATATAAGTGGTTTAAGTGGTCCCATTCCATCTTCTCCAGCAGATTGTCCCCTCTATCATTCTCAAGCTTTTATTTTATCATCAATCTTTCCGTTTACTCTCTGCTTTTCTTTTGCCTATAAACAAGTTCCCATCTTCCCCCATGCTCAAAAAATCCTCCCTAGGTCCTTCTGTCTAAATTGCCAAACATCTCAACGCCCTTCTATAACCAAATTCCTTGAGAAGACCTTCTACAATCTAAATCTCTTATTTCCTCTTACTCTCTAGAGTTGGCATTATTCAACTAAATCTACCATCTCCAAAGTTGCCAAAGATACCTTGATTAAACCAAATCTAGGCTTTTTCTCATTCCTCAGTCTTCTTGACCTCTCTGCAGCCTTTTACTTTGATAGTCTCCCTCCTCTTGATATTGCCTTCTCTTAGATTTTTATTTTACTACTCTCCCCTCTCCCCTAGTTCTACTACATGTGTAACTGTTCTTTCTGTCTCCTTTGCTGAATCTTCCTTTAAAGTTTCACTCCATAGGTTTCCCCCAAGATTCTGTCCTGAACCCTCATTTATTCTCCCTCTTCTATTTAACTTGGTCTCATCAGCTCCCATGATTTCAGTTATCTGCTTTCTCTGTGGAAATGATTCTGAGATCTATTTGTACAGCTCTAAACTCTCTCTTGATCTCAGTTGTCTATTATGTATTTCAAACTGAAGTTTAAGACAGGTCCTTTAGATATCTTAAACTCAGTATTTTCAAACTGAATTTATCTTTTTTTTCCCCAAAACCTTCCCCTCTAACTAACTTGACTATTACTGTTGAGGGTATCACCATCCTTTCAAATCATCCAGTCTCCCATCTAGGTATTATCCTTGACCCCTCATTCTCTCATTCCCATATACAATTAGTTACCAAGTCTTTACATCTGATCATTATATGTGCTCCTCTCTCCTCTTAACACTACCACCACCATGATGTGTAAGTTCTTATGTTCTCACACACACTAGCCTCCTGGCTAATCTCCCTTCCTTGTAACTATCCACCCCAATCCATCCTTCACTCAAGCTGTCAAATTGATCAAGTTAAGTGACACAGTGAATAGAGCACTGACCCTGAAGTCAATTCAACCTCAAATATTTGCTACTTCCTTAGTTGTGTGACTTTGGATAAATCACTTAAAGCCTTTGCCTCACCCAAAGAAAACAAAAAACATGCAAGTTTATCCATCTCACAAATAACCAACACCATCTAATAAACTCCAATGGCTCCCTAAGACCTCCCACCTGCAAATATAAAATCCTATGTGTTTGACTTCTTAACTTACTCCCCTCCATATATTTTTACAATGCAGTAACATTGTTCCTTGAACTATCCATTCCTTAAACAAGAAAGTACAATTCTTGCATTTTCTTGCATCCATGCATTTTCACTGGCTGTTTCCTGGCTTTTGAACTCTTATTTCTTTACTTTCTGGATTTTCTTTCAATAACCATCCTTGCCTGATCCTCTTTAATCTTAGTACCTTTCTTCTAGGGGATGACTCCAATTTATGCTGACTGTATCTTGTTTGTCCAAGTTATTTGTATGGCATCTCATCTATAATACTGTGAACTCCTTGAGAATAGAGATTATTGGGTTTTTGGGTTTTTTCCTTTTGTATATTCAGCATTTAGCACATGGCCTAGTACATCATAGATACTTCATAAATGTTGATATGGGATCAGGGAGAGGAAAGGAGAGGGAAGGAAAGGGAGATAAAGAAGGATCAAGGGAGGAAGGAAGAAATGGATGAAGAAAGGGAGGAAAAGAAGGAGGAAAAAAGATTATTTGGAATATATTTTCCCATAGATAATAATGGTAAACATATTTCTTCAACTTGCTAATAGTTTTCTTTATACTTTTGTTCCTATTGTTGTATATTCTGGAAATCTATAAGGGGTTGTTTGAGAAACCAATTTGATGTGTTTATAAGAAGATGAGCCTCTATTTTGGATTTTGAATGTGGAGATACCCCTTGACACGTGGTTAAAAAGAATGAAAATATTTCCTTAAATATCAGCAATTGAGAATAAATTGATCCTGACTGTTGTGGATTAGAACCACCCATTTGTTGTGGGTTAGGTATTTTTACTTTTTAAAAAATAGTTTTATCAGAGGGCATAGCAGGAGAAAGCAGGGAGCTCTCTCAAATTACCTCTTACAAATAACTTTAAAATAATGCTTCAAAATGAATTCTAGAGTGGCAGAATTCATAAAAGGATGGGGTAAAACAACTTTCCATCCCAAAAGCAAGGTAAAAGTTCAGTAGAAAAGATCTATAGCACCAGGATGAGAGTGGAGTGCACTCCAACACCCCAGCAGCACAGTAACAGGCTTCAGCAAGCTTTACACCAGATTGTGGGATAACTGAATTGGCAAGAGTGAATTCCAGAGCTCTTAGCCCAGATAGTAAGTCATCTAGTCAAGAAAGAATTTATAGGGGTCCTTTTGCTGGCACCGGGTGGAAAACTCTGTTGCATTGCCCTTACACAATCCAGAGTAATGAAGGATACCAGACATCAAAGCTTGTGACTGCAGGGGAAAAGGGATCCTGGTCACAGTTCCAGGGTAGGAAAAGCTATGTGATTGTTTATATATCAGAACACAATCCAAGAGAGTAGTAAATACACCTTTCCTTAGATTGAACCACCTTGGAAGCACTGAAAACTTACAGAGAAGCCTCAAAAAAAAAAAAATATGATTTAGTCTCAGGCATCCCCAAAAAATTCCTAGAAGAGCTCAAAAAGGAGTTTACAAATGAAATAAGATAGGTAAAGGAAAAAAATCAGAAGAAAATGACAGTGATACAAGAAAATCATGAAAAAAGTCAATGGCTTGATAAAGGGAGCACAAAAAAATACTAAAGAAAATGATACCTTAAAAAAACAGAATAGGTCAAATGATAAAAAGACACAAAAAAATTCACTGAGGTAAAGAACTCCTTAATAAGTAGAATTAGCCAAATGGAAAAGCCAGTACAAAAGCTCTTTGAAGAAAATAATTCCATAAAAATGAAAATTGGACAAGTAGAAATGAATAATTCTATTTGACCTCAAGAAGCAATAAATAATGAAATAATTAAAATAATTAAAAATAATGAAATAATGAAAAAATAGAAGAAAATGTGAAATATTTCATAGCAAAAACAACTGATCTGTAAAATTTATCTAGGAGAATTAATTTGAGAATTATTGAACTACCTGAAATTCATGATAAAAAAACAAAGTAGACTATCAATGAAATAAAAAAACCATTGTGTTCATCCTATCAAAGCAAAACAAACATTTAAAAATTGAAAAAGAATAAGCAAGAAGCTTCTTGTTGAAAGTAGCCATAAACAATAAAAAAATATTAACTAAACCACATGTAACACAATAGTAACAGGAGACTTCAATACCCCTCTCTATTTCTGGATAAGTCTAATAAAGACAATAAATACAAATTGCTGGAGAAAACAGAACTAAAAGACATATGACATCTTTTAAATGGACCTGTAAAAGAATATATTCTCAGTGCCATATGAAACTTTTACAAAAATTGACCACATATTAGGTCACAGAGATATTGCAAACAACAGTTTTAAAAAAAGTAGAAATAGTTAAATATCCTTTAAGGATTATAATGTACACAAGTTACTGGTTCAAGGAATGCAAATAAAAACAGACCCAAATGGAAACTTAACAATGAAATCTTAAAAGACGATTTTGCAAAAGAACTAATCATAGAAATAATTAATTATATGAAAGAATATGATAATGTTGGAATAACATATCAAATGTCTGAGATGCACTTAAAGCAGTTCTCATAGGAAAAAAATTTGCCTACAAATAAACTTTAATAAAAGAGACTGATGAACTGAAAATACATTTTTAAAGCTTAGGAAACCAACAAATACACAAATTTAGAATAAGCACCAAATAAGGAGGAGATACCAAAAATTAGAGCAAAAAAAAAAATAAACTGGAAACTAAAAAGCCCTAGAAATGATCAATAAAGCAAAGAACTAAAGAATAACAAAAGATTGTTATTCTGTTTTTTTAAAATAGGGCAGAAAATCAAAACAAAAAAAAGCAAATAAGTTAAAATCACAATTCAGAAGAAATATAATGAATAATAAGAATGTTATCCACAATTACATACCAGACAGATTTTAAGGAACCTAATCCCAAAAAAGGAAATGCTAAAGAAATAAACTCCTGGTCCTAACAGATAACATAGAACAATTCTATCAAACTTTTAAAGAACAATTAGTATCTGTACCTCACAAATTATTCATAAAAATTGAGATAGAAAGCACACAAAATATAGCCCTTAAATCTAAGCCAGGTAATGATAAAATGCAAAAGAAAAACTTTAGGGCAATATTATGAATACAAAAATTTTAAACAAAAGTACTATAGAACTCCAGCAATTTATCTAAGAGTTCATTATGAATAAGTTAGATTTATACCAAGGATTCAAAAATGGTTCAACTTCAGGAAAGCAGTTGACATCACATTAAAAGCCTAAGCTTCCAAAATCACATAATTATCTCAATAAGCTGCAGAAAAAGCCTTTGGCAAAGCCTGACACTCAGATTTTAAAAAAATATGAAATATAAACATAAGTCCTCTTTTAATATACTAAAAAGCATTTATTTAAAACCAAAAGCAAGTATCCCATACAATGATACATTAAAACATTTTCCAATAAATATAGAAAGCAAGGATACCCACTTTTCTCACTACTATTTAATACAATTCTAGAAATTTTAGCAGTAATACAAGAGAAAGAAATTAAAGACATCCAGGTTAAACTATCTGTTTGATGATGATAGAAACATATACTTGGAAAATCCTAGGTAACCAGCAAGAATACCAATCAAGATAATAGCTTCAGAAAAATTGCAGACTACAAAACGCTCAAATTAACTGCATTTCTATATAAAAATAACAAAATCTATGAATTAAAAATAGAAAAAGAATACCCATGCCAAATAACTACAAATTTCATAAAAATATCTGGGGATCTAACAAAGTACACAAAAGATTTATATAGATTTGGTTACAAAGTGCTTTTTTTGCCTTTTTTTTTGGCAAGACAACAGGGGTTTTAGTAACTTACCCAAGGTCAGAAAGCTAGGTAATTATTAAATGCCTGAGGTCTATTTTTGAACTGAAGTCCTCCTGACTCTAGCTGCTCCTGCCTCTACAAAGTGTTCTCTAAAAACTTAAATGACTGGAGGAATATTCCATGTTCATGGTTATAAATACCAATATAATAAAAACTGGCAATACTACTAAAGTTAATTAACACTTTTAATGTTATATCAATCAAATTATCTAGAGAATTTGATAAAATAACAAAATTCATTGGAAAAAATAATCAAGAGAAATGATGAAAAGAGGCAGGGGCAAAGTGGGAATAGAACTTCTGGACCTAAAACTATATATCAAGCAGCAGTCATCTTGTATTGATTAGAAAATTCAGGGGTAAATCAATGGAACAAACTAATCTTGGGAGAATCAGAAACAGCAGAACTTCATAAATATGTTTCAGGTCCTATGCTAAGTGCTGGGGATACAAAAAGAGATAAAAGATAGTCCATGCCCCCAAGGAAAGACAATAAAAATAAACATATAGGATTAAGAGGGAAGAATTAATAGAGGGAAAACAATGGAATTAAGAGGGTTTGGGGATAGGCAAGAAGATTGGAAAGATAGAAGGGAGTTATTATGTTGAATGCCCAATAAAGAATTTTGTATTTTTTCCAAGAAAAGATATGAAGCTTAGTGAGGAGTGACACTTAAATCAGACCTCTGCTTTAGGAAAATCATTTTCATGACTAAATAGAGGATGGATTGAAATGGGGAGGGACTTGAGGCAGACAGGCCCACCAACAGAAAACTGCCAAAATCAGGATATGGAGTGATGAGGGTCTGCACTTGGTGATGGCAAGTGTCAGAGCATAGAAGTCATATTTGAGAGAGGATGTAAGGTTGAAATCCTCAGTCCTTGACCATAGCTTGAACATGAGGGTGAGAAAGAGAGAAATCCAAAATAAACCCTAGGGTACAAGCCTGAAGGATAGGGAAGATAGTGTTGCCCTCTACAGTAAAAAAGGAAGTTAGGAGAAGGAAATTTTGAGGAAAGATAAATGAGTTCTATTTGGGGCGTGTTGAGTTTAATATGTGTACTGGACATCCAGTTGGAAATATCTGAAAGGCAGAGAGGCAAAATTAGAGGTCAGCAGTGAGATTGGGGCAGAATAAGTAGATTTGAGAATAATCGGCATAAGAGATAATAATGAAATCCATGAGAACTAATGAAATTTCCAAGAGAAGTAGTATTGAGAAAAGAGGGTCAACATGAAACCCTGAGGCACCTACAGATGGAGGTCATGATCTGAAGAGAATATTCCGCAAAAGAGGCAAAGGAGAGGTCAGATAGGTTAGAAGGAAAATCAGGAAAGATTGTTGTCTTGAAAACTTAGAAAGGAGAGTACCAGGGAGAAGTGATCAACAGAGTCAAGGAAAACAAGGACTGAGGAAAAAACCCTTGGACTTGGCAAGTAAAAATGATGCTGAAGCACAATCTTCTCTGGGGCAAGGCATTGTTAACAGTGACATATATACTAGCAGTAAAAACAGTGGTGCTGGCACCTTAGTGAGCTGCCAGGAACCTGTGCATGATCAATTTATTAGTTAGACTAGTAATAACCAATAAATTACATCAGTGATTTTTCCTTGATGTCAAAGACCTGGAGTGAGGACTGACAGAACCTTTTAAATTTGGTGTGCCTTTCATCTGATTGACCTGTCAGTACATTATTTGGATTTCCCAGGAAAAAAGACATTTCCTATTGGTAGATGGGAAGCATGATAGGATTAGTCTGCAAATGAGAGAAAGTTAGTTGGCCTTCAAGTATGGCCGATCACACCCCTTTCCTCAAAGGGCAAGAAGAGATAAAAAATGATAGTTGTCAAGGATGGAAGAAATCTGTCAGGATTTTTATTTTTAAAGGAGTGACATGCACTTTTTTATAGGCAGTAGGAGGAGATGTAAAGGAATGGGATTACTTGAAACCCCTAAATGGATTAAACTTGATAAAGAGGCTGATAAGGATAGTGTAGTAGGATTGCCTAGCAACAGTGAGGGCCCAATGGAGGTTATATAGCATCAATTTGTAATGGACTAAGTCAGAACGTTTGCCCAGTTTTCTCCACCTTCACTTAGCAGCACATGTGGGAGATAGGAGTTGGGGATGTAAGAAAAATTAGAGGCCAGATATTGAACTCTGAGGGTTAAAAGCAAGAGTGACTAGATGGAATGGGGTATATAGACAACAACTTAAAGGATTTTGATTGATTGGTAAATATGAATCATCTGAACCTCAAGGGAATATAGGTTAACTGAGTGTTACAGGGAGAGAACCTAGAAGTGGCAATGTGGGAAATAAGTATTTCAACTCCACCTTGAGCAGTAAGCTAGTGAGAGCAAGTTTAAGATATAGCCAGTACTGAAAAGGGTAACCAGGCAGATAGTATTGACCAGAAGAAAGTCAGATTTCAGTAACAGTGGGAGGTTTAAGAAAGAGGGGGATTTAAGATGTTACTTATAGAACGCGCATTTCAAGAGAAAACATTGGAAAGGCCGGGTAGAATTAAGATGAAACTTTGAGGCTGGAGGATTGAGGAGGATTTGATAAAATAGAAAACATAAATTGCAGAGGGGGAAAAAACCTCCCTATTTGATTAAAAACTTCTAGGGGTGGCTAGGTGGCACAGTGGATAAAGCACCAGCCCTGGAGTCAGAAGTACCTGGGTTCAAATCCGGTCTCAGGCACTTAATAATTACCTAGCCATGTGGCCTTGGGCAAGCCATTTAACCTCATTGCCTTGCAAAAACCTAAAAAAGAAAAAAAAATTCCAGAAAAACTGAAAAAGTTTGACAGAAATTGGCTTAGCCATATAAAGCAACCATATGGGTCTGGATGTGAATTTCCCTTAGCCACTGTTATAATTACTTGTTTATGACCCTCAAAATTAGCCTCAAATAAATCATGCCAGCTTTGTTCTATGCTCCTATAAATGCCCTGTCCTGTGGGCAGACTTTTCAAATTAGTTGATTGACTTCCAAACTTGTTGATTGAGGTGTGGGTGGATTTGTGTGTAGACTTGTGGTCCATTCCCCATTTGGGAGACCAGTGTCACTCGCCTGGAGCACATATTGAGGAATAAGAAAATGGAAAGTTGGTCAATGATATAAAGACAGAGCTTAAAATAAGAATCTCAGTGAATTAAAAACTACATGAATGAATGTTCTGGATTACAAAAGATGAGAGAAATTCAAGTCAAAAACAATCCCACATTTTTGCAAAGATGATTTTTAAAATGGCAATAGAAAGATATAATAAAGATGAGAAAAGACCTACATGTACAAAAATATTTATTGCTTTTCTTTTTCTGATGGCAAATAATTAGAAAATGACGAGATGCCCATCAAATGCAGAACAGCTGAACAAGTTGTAAATAAATGTAATGAAATACTCTTGTGCTATAAGAAATGATGAGTAGACAAATTTCAGAAAAATCTGGAAAGTGAAGTAAACAGTACCAAGAGAGCCATTGTAATAGCAACACTGAGCAATGATCAATATGATTGACTTAGCTTTTCTCAGCAATACAATGACTCCAATTCAAAATTTCAAAAGACCCATGATGGAAAATGATGTCTCTATCCAGAGAGAGAACTGATGGAGTCTAAATGTAGACTGAAGCATATTAACCTCACTTTATTTTCTCTTAGTGTTTTCTGTTTCTTCTTTCATATGATTTATATGGAAATATATAACCTATATCAAATTGCTTACCATCTTAGGGAGGAGAGAAAGAAAACAGGGAGGGGAAAATTTTATTAAGAAACAAATGTCGGGGTGGCTAGGTGGTACAGTGGATAGAGCACCAGCCCTGCAGTCAGGAATACCTGAGTTCAAATCCGACCTCAGACACTTAATAATTACCTAGCTGTGTGGCTTTGGGCAAGCCACTTAACCCCTCTGCCTTGCAAAAACCTTAAAAAAAAACTAGTGTCAAGGACAGTCTTGTTCACATACTCAGAAGAGAATGACTCCAAAATATCTTCAGTGTGAGAAAATACAACTTAAGCACAAATTCCAAATCAAATTTCTAGAAGAAAGGAAATAAGAATTTAAAAAGAAAAATGTTTTAAGTGAAATGAGGGTGCTTAAAGTAGAAACGGGAAAAGAAATTAGAAGTATGGAAGAAAATAAAGGAATTGACTGCTTTGGCAGTTACAAAGAGGTACAAAACCTTGCCAAAGCAACAAACTCCTTAAAACAGTGTGAAGCAAACAGGTTAATGGCACTATGAGACAAAAACAAATATTACATTTAAAACACTGAAAAATAGAAGAAATTATAAGGTATATCATAGAAAAAGCAGATTGAGAAAAAAGTTGATGATTATATTATTTGAACACCATCTCCTAAAAAAGAACCTAGACAGCTTCAAAAAACATACACAGAACAGTTGCTAGTTTTTTTTAAAACTAGAGAGTAAAGTAGAAACAGAAAGAATCCAAGTCACCTTTTGAAAGAAGCCCCAAGGGGCAGCTAGGTGGGGCGGCTAGGTGGCGCAGTGAATAGAGCACCAGCATTGGAGTCAGCAGTACCTGGGTTCAAATCCGACCTCAGACACTTAATAATTACCTAGCCGTGTGGCCTTGGGCAAGCCACTTAACCACATTGCCTTGAAAAATCTAAAAAAAAAAAAAAAGCCCCAAAATAATGTAAACTCTCAGAAATGTCATAGTCAAATGAAGTTAAAAAACATCAGTTAAAAGTTAAAAAAAAAATAAGGAATCAGAAAGAGTTCAAGGACTGAGAAAACACAGTTAGAATCACATATGATTTATTAGCCATAATAGAAAGGAGCAGAGAGCTTAGAATATAATATTTCTAAAGACAAATGATATAGATCAAAAATAACAACAGCAAAACTGAGTAAAATGGCACAGGGAGAGAAATGGACCTATAATGAAAGCATTCCTAATTAAAACACCAGAAGTATGTAGAAATTTTGAATTTTAAACATAAGAATAAAGAGAAACAAGTATGAGCATTGCTTACATTTAAATATGAGGAAATATATGTGTCTCCTCTGAGCCCTATCATCATTATCAGGAACCAAGAGGAAATTTAATTTGACAAAGCATGGGAGTGGTTCTATTATGTCTTTCTGAGAATGGAAAAAGAAGGGAAGAAGATTATAGTGGGGGCAGGGGGGGAGGAAAAAAGGTCACAGGAAATTCTCTTAGATAATGAGGATACAGACAAACTAGATGGAAGAAATAGGAGAAGCTGCTAACACTTGAATCCCTCATCAGAAGAGGTAAGCATACTCACACACATACATTTCACTCAACTTGAGAAAAGGAGTAAGGGACGGGTAAGAAGGGTGAACAGAGAATTAAAGGAGAAGTAGATTAAAGAAAAAATTGGTGGTCTTCAATAATGAAGGACAAGAACCAACCAGACCTAAGCGAAATAAACAATTAAGGATGTACAAAATAGGATGTATAAAAATAAAAACCTTTTGAGACAGCAAAGAATGGAATCTAAGGATGTACCTATGAAGTGGGTAATGACTGAAGAATTTATGGTATATAAATGTGATAAAATGTTAATTGTGCTATAAGAGATGAAAGGGATGCTTTCAGACAAACCAGGAAGATTTGTATAAACTGATGCAGAGTGAAGTGACTACCTTGGATGAATAATTAATACTACAGCAATATGGTAAAGTCAAACAGCTTTCAAAGACTTAGGAACTCTGATCAGCTTAATAGCCTATCACAATTCTAGAGGATCAGAGATGAAACCTACTAACCACCTCCTAATGGAGACCTCAAGAACTCAGTGCAGAATAAGCAAAAAAAAAAAAAAATTTTTTTAAAACAACCAATGAGCAAATTTATTTAACAAGACAACACAAGTTTATTTTATTGGGGGGGGGAAGGATATTTTGTTCTGCATTGCAGAGGCAGTTAGAATGAGGGAGTGAGAAGGCAGATTTTTGCTTACTAAAAAAAATAAAAATTTTTAAAGAGCAAAAAACTCTTAATAGAGCCCTGCAATTTCATGCATAATCTTCTTTTTCTACTATGTATATGGAAATGCTCGTTTTATTTGGTGCTAAGTTCATAATAAAAATAAAAAATTTTATATGTCTGTCCTAGCTGAAACTTATGCACCTAAGATTACTAATTGTGTAAAATACAAATAACAATGGTCTATCCAATCCTCAACTTTCACAGGAGTAAAATTCCTAGATAACCATTCAAAAGTCAACAATTTGCATGACAATGCATTGAACCTTTGGGAAAGAGGTTTCCAGAGCCACCAAAAAAATCCTTCTCTTTCACTAAAGATTGCTGAAAACACTTTTCTGCAAACAGCTCTTTGTAAAGAACATTAATTATGATAATATGCACTTAGCTCTTTGTAAAGAACATTAATTATGATAATATGCATTTTGCCTAACAGAGTAACCATGAAATAACCCATAAAGTGCATGCACAAAATAAAATTGGGAACATGCAGAACAATTTTTCTCATTAATAATTCCTTAGGATTCTGGACTTTTTTGGTTAACATTTCAATTAAAAATACTGATTTTAGAGAATTACTTTTCATAACATATGAAATCTACAATATTATAAATACTATACAGCAAATAAAATTCTTAAAACTAAAACATTTTTTGACCTGAATCTTACCTTCCACTATACAGCAAATAAAATTCTTAAAACTAAAACATTTTTTGACCTGAATCTTACCTTCCACTGTGTCAGATCACTAGTGACATAAGGGCATTTTAATATTTATTATACTGCTGCAAACCTATATCTACCTTGGCTGACATCTGAAAAACAAGCAGAAGTTTGTTGGGACTTTAATCACTGCTGTAGGAAGACTCTCAGATTGTCAGGGTGTTAACATCACCAACTTCATAGCTGGTGGATAGTGCTGGAGGTCATGAGAAACCCACTAGCCTGAAGTAATCCATAGCTACATCTGCTTTGTGAGCAGTTTGAGATCCTTAAGGGTCTCCCAGCTGACAATGGTTGCAGATATTCTGGCACCAAGTTTATCTAAAACTTTTATTTTCTCACTAAGTTGCATCACTTACTTTGTATACTTGTACTTAGAGCCCAAAGAACTTCCACTAAGCTTTAAGGGCATAATTGCAACAATTTTAAAAGCAAGAATTAAAATATGCATTGAATTTAAGGGAGCTTTTTATAATGGGGTGAACAAGACTTGAAAAGCACCTTGTAGTATACCAACCACTTCACAAAAATTTGTAGTCATCCTGCCTCTCATTTTTTTTTTCCTCTACTATATAACCCCAGTAAGGGAAAGCTTAAAGTTAAATGCATGAATGTTGAAGATTGACTGTATTTGTCATTTGGTAAATAATGTATATTGGTATATGTCTTAGAATGGTTAACTAGTTAATATATAGTTTTAACTTCCCACTGCATATAATTCTATATGAACCTCCTATAACAATGTACTATATATATATATATATATATATATATTTATGTATACACACAGCACTGTGCTATATATTTTGTTAGTCATAGGCTAATTTGTTTACATAGGTTTCAAGGAAATCTCACCTGAAAAACTGCAGAATTGGAACACTGCTTTAACTTCTCAAATAAATATCATTACCCAAAGAAGAGATGCTATGGCTCATCGAATTATGTCAGCAAGGCTTCATAAGATTAAGGAACTGAAAAATGAATTAGCTGATATTCATCGTAAATTAGAAGCAACTCTCTTAGAAAATCAACTTTTGAAACGACTTCAGTTCAGGCACTTGAAAGCAATAGGAAAATATGAAAACTCACAAAATAATTTACCCCAGCTTATGTCAAAACATCAAAGTGAAGTAAAAAACCTAAGGAACCTTCTTAGAAAATCACAGGAGAAAGAAAGAAATGTGTCCAGAAAACTTAGAGACACTGACAGTGAATTGTTGAAGACCAAAGATTCTTTGCTAACATTGCAGAAACTTTCTGAAGACAAAAATCTTGCAGAGAGAGAAGAACTTACACAAAAATTGTCTACCCTTACCACAAAAATGGAGATTAATGACAAAAAGATACAGGTTTGTTTTTAAAATTATGATTTAAAATTTTATAACAATAGTTATGATTTTTAATTTTTATAAAATGTCTTTTACATATTAATATTAGTAATACTTGACATTTTAAAATATATGAGACAATGTGATATAGTGGAAATAGTGTCTGTAGCTTTGCTGCTAAGTAAAGCCCATAAAATCTAAATTTCAAGTCCAAGTAGTTGCAAAAGGTAAAAGAAGAAAAACTATATTAAAGCTAGCACAGGGATACTCATGCTAACATTTAAATCATATTATGGGAAGGGACAGTAATATTTGTGTGAAACAATTGTTCTGAAGCAGTAAAGCACTTATTTTCCATCAAGGTCCTCTGACCAATCTAAAAAAAAAATCAAGTAATGGCTTTAAAAGAAAACAAAACATGTAGCTAAGAGTACCCTGGGTCAGGGGTGGTGGTGGTAGAAATATAATGAAAAGAGAAAGGAGCTTAGTTGGGAGAAGAAAAAAGACAAAGATAAAATATTTAGCATATGCTCCAGGCAGTAAGATACATATCCTTGTCATTGCTACTAATAAAATATTGCTTAAATTCCTTCCCCCTCCATAATGCCAGGTAATAATTCATTAAATTATATAATTTGGTGGCCACTAGGTGGTTCAGTAGATAGATTACTGGACCTGGATTCAGGGAAACCTGAGTTCAAATCTGATCTCAGACACTTACTTGTGATTGATGTTTGTCCCCTCATTCTGGAAGATGACCATATCATCAGATGAGATAATACCATGACAATCACATGAATTGGATTTGAGTTGTGTTAAGTCACCAACCTCACTTTCTCCTCCAGAGCCATCTGAGTCCAGGGGCCAGATATGAATCAGGATGACTGGAGATGATCCTAGATGGGAAGCAGTTAGATTTAAGTGACTTGCTCAAGGTCACATAACTAGTAAATGCCAAGTATCTGAGGCTGGATTCCAACTCCCATCCTCCTGACTCCAAACAAAGCCAGTGCTATATCCACTGCACCACCTGCCCCCTACCACTTACTAGTGATGTTATTATGGACCAGTCACTCAACCCTCTTTGCCTCAGTTTCTTCATTTGTAACATGAACTAGAGAAGGACATGCCAAACTACTCCAGTATCTTTTTCAAGAAAACCTGAAATGGGGTCACAAAATGTCAGACACAATTGAAACGATTGCAAAGAAAAAAAAAGTCATGCCTCTTAAAAATTGGAAATTGTTAAAATTTGTGGTTTTTTTAAATAACTACATCTAACTACAAATTAAATGAACCCAAAATATCTTAACTTCATAAAGTGAGTTAAGGTTTTTCTACTGACCAAAATATAAAAGCCAGAATAATGATTAGATATTCTTGTTTTTGTCTAGAACTTTTTGTTCTGGTTACATTTCTTTTGTCAGAAAAAAAAAAAAATCTTGAAAATACCTATCTTTCAGTTAGATGTTTATCTAAACTTTCTATGCTCAAAAAAAAAGGGGGGGAATCAGAAAGATAATCTTAGCCTGGAGGCATAATGTCTGCCTTTTATTTCTGGTGTGGTGATTAACTTGTCAGAGAACAATTCTAGCCTTAATTGTTCATGTTCAGTCTTTTTTTTTTTTTGAGTTTTATCTGCCTTGTGACTACATTTAGAGTTTCTTGACAAAGATACTGGAATGGTTTGCCATCTCCTTCTCCAGTTCATTTTATGAATAAGGAAACTGAGGCCAACAGGCTTAAAGTGCCTGAGACCAGATTTGAACTCGAACAGATAAGTCTTCCTAAATTCAGGCTTGGAACTCTCTACTTGACCACCTAACTGCCCCCCAGCCACAATACAAGCAGATTGGAACTGAGATAATTTGATAGCCCTGAAGGGACAAAGCCAGACCCCACTGGAAATTAATGACCAGCAGCCACCAGAGTCACACTCCATGATGACTTTATGTCCCCCCCACACCCAATCACATGGAAATTTTGGGGGGGTGAGTAATGAGGCTTAGCAGGGAAGGGAAAACATATCCAGCAGAGATAACACTACAAAATGCTCCACCTAAAATAGGACCAGTAAAAATAGAAGAGTAGCAGATCATATACCTTACACACTATTATTTAGGAGATGTGTCCTGAACCAAATATAAACCTATTTCTCATTAATGCATAGTATTTTTACAAAAACTGCTCTGTTTTAGAATATAACTTCAGAACAAGTATAAAAACTGAAAATACTATACCCATTCTTTACCAATCACATTGTAATACAAATTATAGTAAAGGAAAACTAGAAAAGGGTTAATAAACAACTAAAAATTAAATAACTTTTTATATTAAATTGTATTTTATTAATTAGCAAAACATCTTCTCTCCCTCCTTAGCCACTCTCCTCATTGAGAAGGAACAAAACAAGTTACAAGTTACAAGTATGTTACAAGTATGGTCAACAAAATAGCTGTCCACATATACTTCTACATACACACTTCTATATATACATAGACATATAGAAATATGTGTCTCATTCCATACTCTTGAATTTTTCAACTCCCTATCAGGGAGTTAGCATGTTTCTTCTTTATTCATCTGAAATCATGGTTAATCATCATACAGATGAGAATTCCTAAAGTCTTTCAAACTTATTTGTCTTTATAGTTCACTATATTATTATAGTATATAAATTTGTTCTCTGTTCATTTCATTCTATATCAGCTCATACAAGTCTTCCCATGCTATTACTCTAAAATCATCCCCTTCTCAACACAATGATATTCCATCACACTTATATACCACAATTTCTTCAATCATTCACCAATTCATGAGCATCCCTTCAGATTCCTATTCTTTGCCACTTGGAGAAAGATGTATGGAGATTAAATAACTTGATCTTAAATAATTGTTGGGTCATAGAACAAATAAAGAATGATAGAAAATTTGATTAGAGATGACAGTAGGGAGATAACAGTCCAAAATTTAGAGGATGCCTCCTCTAAACGATCTTCTAAATCATTTTTATTGTTAAAAAAAAAACAGAAAGAACAGATCAATGAATTGAAAATACAACTAAAATATTTTAAAAACCAATAAAATTTTTTAATCCACTTAAACACCAAAAAAATGCTGGAAATTAATAAAAATAGGGGCGGCTAGGTGGTGCAGTGGATAAAGCACCAGTCCTGGAGTCAGGAGTACCTGGGTTCAAATCTGCTCTCAGACACTTAATAATTACCTAGCTGTGTAGCCTTGGGCAAGCCACTTAACCCCATTTGCCTTGCAAAAACCTAAAAAAAAAAAATTAATAAAAATAAAAACCGAAAAACCTCACTGAATAAATAAAATTAACGTTTTAAGAAATCTATTAGCTAATTAAAAAGAAAGGAATACCAAATTACTAATATCAAAAAAGGGAGAATAATTAGCAATGAAGTTGAAATAAAAGATATTAGAAACCATTTTGTCCAAATTGCCTAAATTGGCATACATGACAATAAAACTGACAACTTATAAAGTAAATAAGTATTTATATAAATATATATGTACATATATATAATATTAATAAATATATGAACTATTCAAATTAGCAAAGCATTCAACAATTAGAAAATGTAAATAGTCTGATTCAGGAGAAGAAGTTGAACAATCCATAAATTAATTCCAGCCTGCCTCCTTCCCCCCACCCAAATGTAAATAAAATATTTTCTTGCTTATCTCTAGAATAATTTCAGTGTTATATAAATTGTTTGGGAAATAGCAAAAGAAGGGATCATAACAAATGCCCTTTATGCACACATGGTCTTGATAAGTAGTCTAGGGAGAATCAAATCAGAAAAAATGTTATAAATCATTGTATCTAATAATGAACATGGATACAAAAATTTTAAATAAAATAATAAGGGAACAAAATAACATTACAAATATTATACACTTATGACAGTTTGGATTTATACCAGGAATGCAGAGCTGATTTAAAATTAGGGAAATGATAAACTTAATCATATTAATTTTTAAAAATTATAAAAATCATGATTTATATCAAGAAAAGTAGAAAAAGACCTATGGATAGAGAAAGAATTCATGACCAAGAGATAGAAAGGATCACAAAAGATAGAGTGGATAGTATTAATTATACATGTACATGTGAACTACAGAAAAGTTTAGAGAGGAAGTAATGGGGAAAAGAGGAAAATTGGCAAATTTCTGTGATAAAACTCTTCTTTGCCAAGATATATTAAGGAAGTGATTTAAAATAATAAGAATGAGAGCTATTCCCCCCAATTGAAATATGGAAAAAAATGCTCCAAATCACTAATATTCAAAGAAATAGAAATTAAAACAGTTCCCATCTCACATACCATCAAAGTGGCAAAAGAACCCCCCCCCAAAAAAAGAAAATAATAAATGTTAGTAAGGCTGTAGCAAATTAGGAACATTGTTGGACGTATAAATGAGTTTAACCATTCTAGAAAGCATAGAATTATATGCAAAAAGTTAATTATGTGTTCTTTGACAGAGCTATACCTCTGTAAGACCTATACATAAAAAGATCTCAGAGGAAGAGGAAAAATTTATATATATATATATATATATATATAAATTTTATAGTAGTTCTTTTGATAGTGGTAAAAGGAAAAAACAAAACAAGAAACTAAGAGACTGGCCATCAACTGAAACATGGATAAATAAGTTGTGGTATATGAATGCAATGGAATAGTATTATGTTATTAAAAATGAGGATATAGATGACTTCAAAAAAGACATGTAAGATTTCTATAAGCTGATGTATATAAGATGTAAAAACAGAACCAGAAAAAGAATTTGTAAAATCTATATTATAAAAATTAAAAATTTTGAGGACTTTTATAAATTAAAGAATAAAACCAGCAGAACCAAAACACCTTAACAGCAACACTGTGAAAACAACTTTAAAAGATGTAAGAACTATGATCAGACCATTCATGACTTCAGAGGATCAATTTTGAATTATAGTTTCCATTACAAATTGATGATAGATTTGGGGTATAGAATGAGACATGTATTTTTGTATATAACAATTTAGGAAATTTGTTTTCTTGATAATGAATATTTATCACAAGAAATTTGGGGGGGTCCACCCCAGTAGGGTAAGAGAAGTGAGGAAAAGAGAAAATAGATTTCTATTAATTAAACAGAGAGATAAGAGTACTACCAATATGGGTTGTTACATACACTTCCAGATGAGGTCACTATTATTACTTTTGCTTAATTATTTTACTTTGGTACAAAAAAATGGAAGCAATTCATAAATGCTTGTAATATAAAAGCAAAATTTATCAATAAAACATTTTTTAAATGTAAAGGACTGACTTTTCCACCCATTGATAATGGATTCCCCAAGGACTCAGATATTCCCTTAATCTCCTATGCTGGGGAATCACTTTTCACCCTCCTTTGTTCTTGTCCCAAGAGACTTCTGGAGGGACAAAAGTGGTAGCAGATGAATAATAGTTCCCCTTCCTTCCAGCCTGTTGCAGGAAGAGTCAAAGAGTATAATAGCAGCACGGAATTCATTGTGCCACTGGACTGAGAATTTTGGGGGGTTAGCATGGAAGGGGGAGGAATTGAGTAAGAATGGAGATTAGAGATTAGCTTAATTGATTTTTGTCAGGGTTTTTGGTGTCAGCCTATGGATTCAATGACAATTACTTTTGAGTATTTCTTATTTTAGGGAGTTTTATAAGGTAATTAAAATAAAAAGATCAGGGGCAGCTAGGCGGCATAGTGGATAAAGCACTGGCCCTGGAGTCAGGAGTACCTGGGTTCAAATCCAGTCTCAGACACTTAATAATTACCTAGCTGTGTGGCCTTGGGCAAGCCACTTAACTCCATTTGCCTTGCAAAAACCTAAAAAATAAAATAAAAAGATGACCCTCTTTTCTTTGTTCAAAAGAGTTTGACACCTTTGTTTGATTTTTGAGGATAAGAAAGCAGATGATATGCCCCAAAGCAATAAGAAACAAAGGATGGGAAGCAGTTTACCTCCTTCAAATTGTTTATGGCCATAGCTGGAATCACTGCTTTTATTAAAAGAACTACTTTGAAAATTTTTAATAAAATTTTGTTGATAGCTTTTGTTTCTATATTGCTTATATTTCCCATTGTATTATTCTTTCCTCTATGTCCTCTCAGGGGAATATCCCTTATAATAAAACAGAAAAAAAAATGGGATTAAAAAATGTTCTGCAAAACCAGCTCAGTAAAACAAAAAATCTGGTATTTAAATGTAATTTCCCACACCTAACCCCAGATCAGCAAAGAAGTGGGAAGAGGTCCAGAATTCAATTTGATTTTTTTTTGTTTTTATTTCTATTTACCTTGGAGTAATTTTTTTCTAGTTTTGCTTATTTCAACTTGCATCAGTATGTACATCTTTCCATGCTTCTCTCTATCATATTTATCATTTTCTTATAGCACAGTAATTTTTCATGACATTTACATATGATGGTATTCCCATCAATGGGCATCCTTTTTTCCATTTTTTTTAATACTGCAAACTTTGACATTTTAATCACTGTATATGCGTAATTCCAAATTTCTTTTCAGAAGGGTTGGAATTCAAAATTCACCAATGAAGCATTAGTATGTCTAACTTCTACAACCCCTTCGACATCAACTAGTCCCATTTTTGTCATATTCACCAATTTGAAGGGTGTGAGGCAAAAACTTGGGATTGTTTTGGTTTTCATTTCTCTAATTATTAATGAGTTGATTAGATGGGAGATATTGGCACAAGACTGCCCTCATCAGAGAAGACACAAAGCAGAATTGAAGTTGTTCAAAGAAAAGTCAAGATGCAGAAATTTAGAGACTCCACCCTAGGTGTTCATATGGACTATTTGTGCCCAACCTGTGATAAAGGACATTCTGAGCTCATATTGATCTGATCAATCACAGTCAGACACACTAACTTGTCTCTAAAATATGGATGTCACTTCAAGAACAAAGGGCAATAACAAGTTAAAATGAGTTATTACTGTTTTATATGGTTGTTAATACAATTCTAATTTTATATATCTTCTGATGACTATTGAGTTTTAGTTTCTTAGACACCAGAACCTTATCAGTAAGTTTCCATACTTATCTTAGTTGAATTGATTTTGGTTATGCAAAAGCTTTTCCATTTTATGTCATCAAAATAATTTTTTTATAATCACTTCTGTCCCTTGTCTAGTTAAGAATTCATCCCTTATCCATCTCTGTGAAGGGTTCAATCTGTGAAGTTTAGTTTTCTTCTAATTTTTTTTGTTATGATCTTTAATAATCACATCAAATATCCATTTTGAATTTATTTATGGAATGTGCTATAAGATGTTGGTTTAAACTTAATTCCTTTCTTTTTCTGCTTTTACTCAGTACTTCATGTAAATTAGGAAGTTTTTCCTATGTATTTTATTTTTTGTATTTATTGAATAATGGGTTTGCTGAGTTCATTTATTTTTTATTCCTCTTTGTCTAGTCTGTTCCACATTGATCTGCATTTCACTTTTTAGCCACTGCCAAGTAATTTTGATGATAATGAAAATAAATACAAAACAGAACAAGAATTTGAGAGGCCTAGACTCAAGCATATTTGGCTTAGTCTCTTTACTTTATCCATGGAAGTAGTTAACATTGCTGCTAGGGCAGGAAGGAAAAGCAAAACCTTTTCCCTCAACCCTTCCAGGAAGGGACTCATAAAGATCGCAATATGGAAACCAAAATAGAGACAGAGAAAGAAAGCTAAAACAAGGATGTAGTATTCACTTTTAAAGGTCCATTCAGTCTGCGGATTTTTCTTCTCAACAATTGTTACATGGAGACTGTTTCATTGTCTCCAAGGCACCCGTGGCCTTCAGTGTAGAACCACAGGTGACTAATTGGAAGCCAAGAGGACCGTCCTGCATATGCTCTATGGCTACTACAACACTCCTTCCTCTTGAATATCTGCTGTCAACAAAACAATGGGTTTTACCTTTGACACATTTAGCCACATCCCATATCGCTAGAATTGTGGACCTCACACATTGTCCTCTCAAGTGCCTTGTATAACAGAGGGTCAAAAGGTCTACAGTTACCTAATGGTCTCCTAAGAATTAGGTAGATTATTCTGGCAATCCATCTAGTTCCCCCTGAAATAATCCCCAAAATTAAATCTTTAGGGAAGACTTCCTACCATAGCTGGTAGGTTATAGATTACAATGGGCACCAATTGCAAAGTTGTGCAAATTTTTTAAAGTCATATAGATTACTGATTGTTTAATATTTTAAGGGTCTGAGCAAACATAGAAAAAGAAATAAATTAATTGGAATTAATAATAATAATAATAATGGTTTCCTTAATAGTGTACAAAACAATTTTAAAAATTACTCCCTTTTATCACCACAACATCTTCAGAAGATTAGGTGAGATTATTTTTCTCATTTTACAAATGAGGAAACTGAGAAGACAGGGTAAAACTGAGACAGACCAACCCAAGGTCACACAACTAGTCAGTCTCTGAGGCTGAATTGGAACTTAGGTTATCCCAACCCCAGGTCCATTGTCCTTTCCACTGTGCAATTTATCTGAATTTTTTAAGAAATTGCAAAGGTAGAAAATAAAGAAAAGAATAACCAAACTTCTCAACTCAAAGGGAAACCCTAATCCCAGTGAGTTCCCAGAACTCTCTCTCTGAGGTTCTCCCTATAGGACTTCTCACAAAGAATTTGTGGCCTGTTATTTAGGCCTTTGGGGATGAACTTCCTAGCTACTACCTGTCATCAGGTGGGTGTTGATAGCACAGTACTGGGACAAAATGAAAGGACATTTTGATGCTATAGAATGATCATTCCCTCACCCTGTTAGTGAGCACTACATCTGACAAAAGAAGAGATTTTTCAATCTGGTGGACCTCTTTGACTAAACTTCTCAGATGATAAAATATGACTCTAGTGAGAGATTTAGATAGTGTCTCTTTATATCCCAAGATCATGGTACTCTAACCAAGTACTCTAGGACCATGGAACTTGTACTGGGGTCCCTGGCTGTTTTGACTTTGTTCTTTAGTAGGGCTTTAGTGGCAGTGGTGGCAGGTATAGACTGGCACCATGGGAAACAGCTATTGCAGTACCATCAGTGGGACTAGACTAGTGACAAAAGAAAGAATTTTCATCAGAAAAAATACAGTATAGGGGCGGCTAGGTGGCAGTAGATAAAGCGCCAGCCCTGGAGTCAGGAGTACCTGAGTTCAAATCTGGTCTCAGACAATAATTACCTAGCTATGTGGCCTTGGGCAAGCCACTTAACTCCATTTGCCTTGCAAAAACCTAAAAAAAAAAAAAAAAAAAAAAAAACAGTAGAAAAAAGATCCCAAAAGGCATTTGATGGAACTGTGCTCAGTGAAAGTGAAATGTAAACAGCTTACTTAACACCCTTACAAAAATTGCTTTTGTCCTAATGAGGCTTGAATATTAACTTACCAGCTCATTTCACTAGTACTAATCATTCTTTTCTGTGGGCAAATATAAGATTTGTTCCATACTCAATTTATTTTTATACAGGACTTTTTTTTTTTTTTACTATCCCTCTTCTTAGCAGAAATCCAAACTAGAAACCAAAGTAGAGTTTTCTTGGAGTAGTTCACACAAGTATATAACAAGCCAAGGAGTGTGAGCACTGAGGAGGCTACTTCCTCTTATTAATGATCAGGCTGCCTCAACATTAACCCCAGGCAAATTGTGCCTAAAGCTAAATATATAATCATCCATGACAAATGTTTCTTCATGCATACATATTTAGAAATAGCTATACCTTTAAAATAAAAAAGGAATCATTTCTGTAGACCAAACTCCCAATAGAATCAAAATCCCTAGGACATAGTGTCTACTACAGTACAGTATAAATGATCAAATAGTTTATGGATTAATCAGAATAAAATACCTGAAGCAGTTTCATGATCAAATAATGTGATACAGTCTATATAATAGTGGATATTCTTTTAACATTTTGAATATAGAGATAGTTATTTGGATGTTAGAGGATTTAAATCTGGACACAATTTTCTGTTTTACAGATGATGAACCAAATCCTGAGAAGTATAGTGACAAAACTCACAGAGAGAGACTAGATCTAGCTCCAAGTCCAGGGTTCGTTCTTCTAGGCTGTACTGGCAGTCTTCTTCTGGTTATCTTCACTAATAATGTTAAGAATCATTTGTTAGGGGTGGCTAGGTGGCACAATTGATAAAACACCGGCCCTGGAGTCAGGAGTACCTGGGTTCAAATCGGGTCTCAGACACTTAATAATTACCTAGCTGTGTGGCCTTAGGCAAGCCAGTTAACCCCATTTGCCTTACAGAAAAAAGAAAACCCTAAAAAAAAAAAATCATTTGTTACTAAATTCATTCTTTTAACTATACTGGTAATTAATTTACACTATTTGCAAATTTTTTCCTGTTTTTTTTTATTTTTATAATTACATTTTTAACTCTTTTTTTTTTGGCAAGGCAATGGGGTTAAGTGACTTGCCCAAGGTCACACAGCTAGGTAATTATTAAGTGTCTGAGACCGGATTTGAACCCAGGTACTCCTGACTCCAGGGCTGGTACTTTATCCACTGCACCACCTAGCCGCCTCGCCTTTTTTTTGTTTTGTTTTGTTTTTAGGTCCCTCTATTTTTTAAATTTTATTTATTTATTTTGAATTTTACAATTTTTTCCCCTAATCTCACTTCCCTTTCCCCACCCCCACCCCACAGAAGGCAGACTGTTAGTCTACATTTTTTCTACGGCATACATTGATCTATGTTCACTGTGATGAGAAAGAAATTATATCCTTAAGGAAGAAAAATAAAGTATAAGAGATAGCAAAAATTACATAATAAGATAACAGATTTTTTTTAATTAAAAATTGGTCTTTGTTTAAACTCCACAGTTCTTTCTCTGGATATAAATGGTATACCTCAAAATTGTGCCTGATGTTGCGCTGATGGAATGAGCAAGTCCATTAAAATTGATCATCACCTCTATGTTGCTGTTAGGGTAATAAAGTGTTTTTCTGGTTCTGCTCATCTCAGCATCAGTTCATGCAAATCCCTCCAGGCTTCCCTGAATTCCTATCCCTCCTGGTACATAATATAACAATAGTGTTCCATGACATACATACATACACCACAGTTTATTAAGCCATTCCCCAATTGATGGACATTCACTCAATTTCCCATTCTTTGCCACCACAAACAGGGCTACTATGAATATTTTTGAACAAGTGATTTTTTTAAACCTTTTTCATGATCTCTTCAGGTTATAGACCCAGTAGTGGTATTGCTGGATCAAAGGGTATGCACATTTTTGTTGCCCTTTGGGTGTAATGTTAGTCCCTCTATTAATTAAAACTTTAAGTGAAAATTATTCTGTCTTTAGAGCTTAGAAAGACAGCTGAAATTGAACAGCAATGCCTTTAATCGCCAATTAGCTGCTGAAAACAGAAAGACGGTAACAGCTACAACTGCTACAAAGAACCTTCAGCTGGAAGTAAAACGCCTTCAACAAAAACTTAAGGTATTCTTTTAAAAATACTGTCTATTATATGGACATTTGTTATTGAAACCTCTCCATAGAGCCATTTTAGTTGCTTGAAATGATTTATGAATCTAGATAATTGAACTGAATATACCTCTTATATTTTTTAAGTTTGTGTACTACAGATATCATCAAGCAGAGGATCTAACTTAAGCATTATCATTTATTAAACAAAAAGCCAACAGAAATGAACTATGAGTGTTCTAAAAGGTTCTATGATGAGTACAGAGCATTGGCTTTCATTTATAGGTTTTGTAACATTGAACTGGAATTTTTTTAAAGATTTGTTTTATTTTTGAGATTGGGTCTCCCTATAGCGCCCAAGAAAGAAGTCCATCTCCCACTCATGAACCCAGTCCCAATGTTGAATGGTATGGGAAGTTTAATATGCATCTGGGTCAATGTACCCCTCCTTAGGAAGTCTGGTGATTCCTTATTTTTCCAAGCTCACTAAACTGATATCAGATTTGATATGGATGGACACTTGATCAGCATTTGGCCCTCAAACAACTCAAAACTCCTAAACTCAGCCAACTCAAGGAAAAAAAATACATCAGCCTCTCAAGAAATAGGGACTAAAGGTGTGCACCATTATATTTGGAATTTAAATAAAAAACTGTAATGTACTAATAAATTAATTTACATTGGCACTAATTTAAAGAAAACAGATGAGATCTATATATTCTTCCAGAAAATTTGCTTCAAATTAGTATTTTTAATATTTGCATTTAGGAGCATTATATTCTCTCAATACTTGATGATAAAAGGAAGTCCTTCATTTGGCACAGTGGACAGAGTCCTGGACTTGGAATCAGGAAGACCTCAGATACGTACTAGCTATGTGACTCCAAGCCAATCATTTAACTCTGTTAGTCTTGGCTTCTTATTCTTCCTTCTATAAAATGAGAATAATAGTAGCATCTAGCTCCTGGGCTGCTTGTAAGGATCAAGGGAGATTAAAAATTGTAAAGTACTTAGAGAATAGTAACCTGGCAAGAGTTATATGAATGTTAACTATTATTGAAGAAAGTGTTATATTGCTTTTTTCTTAGGAAAAAGATCGAGAACTTGATATAAAAAATATATATACTCACAGGTTCCTTAAAAATGTATATGACAAAGATGAACAAACAAAAGGTAAATTTGAATGTGTTTCCTTTTTATTTTAAAAATAAAATCAATTGCAGTTTTCATTAATTTGAAAAATTTCACAATCCTTAAAACACAAAAGTTCTAGTTTGTCCCGTTTCCATGACATATTGTCAAACTCTTCTTTTGATTGTCAATTGAAGTCTCTTGCTTGATCATAAATTCTTCATTTATCCATAGATCTGACAGGTAAATTATTTCTTGCTCTCTTAATTGGCTTATGGTATCACTCCCCACCCCATTTCTAAATTACCCATTTTAACCTTATCTTGGAATAAGGTATAAAGATATTGGTCTATGCCTGGTTTCTGCCATACTATTTTCCAGTTTTCCCAAAAGTTTTTGTAAAATAGTAAGTTTTTATTGAAGAAGCTGGAATCTGGATTTATCAAACATATTATTATTATAGGAATTTACTTATGTATCCAATCTCTTCTACTGCTCCATCATTTTATTTCTCAGCCAGTACCAAATTATTTTGCTGATTACCATTTACAACACAATTTGAGATCTGTTATGGCTAGGCATTTCACACTTGTTTTCATTAAATTCCTTGATTTTCTTGAACTTTTGTTCTTCCAGGTAAGTTATGATGAATTTTTTCTAGCCCCATAAAATATTTTTTGGTACTTTGATTACTATGACATTGAATAAGTAAAATAATTTAGGTAGAATTATCATTTTTGTTCTATTGGCTCAACCTGTTTTCCCACTTGTTCAGATCAGACTTCATTTGTGTGAAAAGTCTTTTCTAATTGTATTCACATAATTCCTGCATTTGTCTTGGCAGTTAGACTCTCAGATATTTTCCATTATCTACAGTTGTTTTAAATAGAAATTCTCTTTCTTTCTCTTGCTGCTGGAATTTTTTGATAATATATATATAGAAATGTTGATTTATGTAGATTTATTTTATCTCCTGCAAGCTTACTAAAGTTGCTAATTGTTTCAAGTAGTTTTTTTTTTGGCTGACTCTTCAAGATTCTCTTAAGTATACCATCATACTATCTGTAAAGAGTGATAGTTTTGCTTCCTCATTGCCTGTCCTAATTCCTTTAATTTCCTTTTCTTTTCTTATTCTAAAATCTAACATTTCTACTACAATATTGAATAATAGAGATGTTAACAGGCATTCTTGTTTCATATGATCTTATTGGGAAGATCTTCTACCTTAAATCTATTATATATGATCCTTGCTTATGGTTTTAGTTAGATACTGCTTAGCATTTTAAGGAATACTCCCTTCATTCCTATGCTCTTTAGCTTTTATAATAGGAAAGCTTTTTCATCATCGTTTTGTTATTGATATGGTACTAATGTTATACTGATAGTTTTCCTAATGCTGAACCAGACCTGCATCCCAGCTGGTCATAGTGTATTACCTTCATGGTAAATTACTGAAATCTCTTTGCTAATATTTTACTTAAAATTTTTGCAACAATGTTTACTAAAGAAATTGGTATATAATTTTCTTTTTCGATTTTAACTTTCCCTGCTTTAGGTAGCAGCAATATTTTTGTGTCAAATAAAAGGAATATGACAGAATGTCTTTTTTGCCTCTTTTTTCCAAATAGTTTATATAGTATTGGTATTAATTGTTCTTTAAATGTTTGGTAGAATTTACTTACAAATTCATCTGGCTCTGGAGATTTTTTCTTAGGGATTTCATTGATGGCTTGCTTAATTTTTCTAAAATATTTATTTAGATATTTATTTCCTCTTCTGTTAATCTGGTCAATTTATATTTTTTGCAAATATTCTTCCATTTTACATAGATTGTTCATGGAGTAAAATACACCTGAATTAGGGATGGCTAGGTGGCTTAGTGGATAGAGCACCGGCCCTAGAGTCAGGAGTACCTGAATTCAAAACTGGCCTCAGACACTTAATAATCACCTAGCTGTGTGTCCTTGGGCAAGTCACTTAACTCCATTTGCCTTGCAAAAAACCTAAAAAAAACTCCTGTGTTAATTTCCTCTTTATTGGTGGTGATTTCTCCCTTTTCATTTTTGATTCTAGTAATTTGATTTTCTTCTTTCTTTTTATAATCAGATTAACCAAAGGTTTATCTATTTTATTGTTTTTTTATACCAATTCTTAGTTTTATTTATTGGTTCAATAGTTTTCTTACTTTCAATTTTATTAATCTCTCCTTTGATTTTCAGGATTTTTAATTTAATTGGAAATTTTAAATTTGTTCTCTTTTTTTTAGCTTTTTAGTTGACCAATTCATTAATCTCCTCTTTCTCCATTTTATTCCTGTAAGCAATTAGAGAGATAAAATTTCTTTAAAGAAATACTTCGATTGCATCCCATAAGTTTTGATATGTTGTGCTGTCTCATTATTGTCATTCTCTTTGATAAATTTATTCATTGTTTATATGATTTATTTGACCCACTCATTCTTTAGAATTAGAGATTATTTAATTTCCAATTTTTATCTTTCCATGACCTTTTATTATATATAATTTTTATGTCATCATGATCTGAAAAGGATGCTTTTAATATTTCTGCCTTTCTGCATTTGATTATGAGGTTTTTATGCGCTAATACATGGTCAATTTTTGTGTAGATATTGCTGAGCAAAAGGTAGATTTCTTTCTATCCCCTTTCAATATTCTACCGAGAACAATACTAAGTTTTCTAAAATTCCATTTACCTCTTTAACTTCATTCTTCTTTATTTTGTGGTTAGATTTATCTAATCCTGAAAGAGGGAGATTGAGGTCCCCTACTAGTATGGTTTTTCTGTCTATTTCTTCCTGTAACCCACTCAAATTTTCCTCTAAGAATCTAGATGCTATACCATTTGGTGAATAAATATCTTAGTATTGCTATTTCTTCAATGATAGTGGTATCTAGGGGGTGGCTAGGTGGCGGCTAGATGGCGTAGTAGATAAAGCACCAGCCTTGGAGTCAGGAGTACCTGGGTTCAAATCCGGTCTCAGACACTTAACAATTACCTAGCTGTGTGGCCTTGGGCAAGCTACTTAACCCCATTTGCCTTGCCAAAAACCTAAAAAAAAAATGATAGTGGTATCTTTTAAAAAGATGTAGTTTTCTTTCTTATCCTTTTAAATGAGATTTATCTTTGCTTTTACTTTGTTTGAGATCAGAATCATTACCCCTGCTTTTTTTTCCTTTCCACTGAAGCATACTGTATTCTGCTCCAGCCTTTTACCTTAACTCTGTATGTATCTCTCTGTTTCACATGTGTTTCTTGTAAACAACATATTATAGGATTCTACTTTTTAATTCATTCTATCTACTTCATTTTTATGGGAGAGTTCATCCCATTCACATTCAGAGTTCTGATTGTGTATTTCTCTCTGTCCTACTTTCTTCTATGTATACTTTTCTCTCTCCTTTTAGTTTACCCTAGTCATCAGTGCTTTCCTTCTGACCACCTCCTCTTTCAATTTGCCTGCCCTTCTTCCTTTTTTTTCCCTTCACTTCCATATAAAGTAAGATAAATTTAAACCAAGTGTGTATATTATTCTTTCTTTGAATCAAATCTGATGAGAATAAAATTCAAGCAATGCTTCCCCCTCTTTTCTTTTCCTCCACTATAAATCTTTTGTCCTTCTTCATTTACCCTGTTCTGCCTTCCCTTTTTCTATTCTCTCAGTATAATCCTTTTTTATCCCTTAATTTTTTTTGCATCACATCAAAACCAACTTATAGCCACACCCTCAGTCTATGTAATTTCCTTCTGTCTTAATAGAGATATAGTTCTCAAGAATTAAAAGTATTATCTTCTGACATAGGGATATAAGCAATTTAATCTTAATGAATAGCATGCTTTTCTTTATTTTTATGCTTCTCTTGAGTTTAATAATTTAAAGTTGAATTTTATGTTCAGCTCTTGTTTTTTCACAGGGAAAATTTTTTTTTAGATTTTTTTCAAGGCAATGGGGTTAAGTAGCTTGCCCAAGGCCACACAGCTAGGTAATTATTAAGTGTCTGAGGCTGGATTTGAACTCAGGTACTCCTGACTCCAAGGCCAGTGCTCTATCCACTGTACCACCTAGCCACCCCCTACAGGGAAAATTTGAAAGTCCTTAATTTTATTTAATATCAATCCTTTTACTTGAAAAATTATGCTCGGTTTTGCTGATAGTTGATTATTGAGTGTAGTTCAAGCCTCCTTTGCCTTTCAGAAAATCATATTCTAGTTCTTCCAATTCTTTAATGTTAAAGCTGCTATGTCCTGTGTAATACTTATTATGACTCCTTGGCATATAAATTGTTTCTTTCAGTCTGACTGCAGTATTTCCTTCTTGACCTAATAATTTTGAAATTTGGCTACAATATTGGAGTCTTCATTTGAGATCATTTTTAGGTTTTGTTTTTTTTTTTTTGCAAGGCAAATGAGATTAAGTGGCTTGCCCAAGGCCACAGCTAGGTAATTACTAAGTGTCTGAGACCGGATTTGAACCCAGGTACTCCTGACTCCAAGGCTGGTGCTTTATCCACTACGCCACCTAGCCACCCCATTTGAGATCTTTTTTAGGAGGTGATTGGTGGATTCTTTCAATGACTGTTTTGCATTCTGGTTCAAGGATATCTGAGAAGTTTTCTCTAATAATTTCTTGAAAGATGTTGTCCAGGCTCTTTTTTTTGATAACAGATTTCAGATATACCAAAAATTCTTAAATTATCTCTTCTGGATCTATTTTCCAAGTTAGTTGTTTTTCCAATGAACTATTTTACATTTTCTTCTATTTTTCACTCTTTTGACTTTGACTGCTTCTTTATCTCTCATAAAATCTTTAGCTTCCTCATGTCCAATTCTAATTTTCAAGGAATTATTTTCTTTTGTTAGTTTTTGCATCTCTTTTTCCATTTGACCAATTCTACTTTTAAAAGAGTGACTTTCATGCTAATTTTCATGCTTCCTTTTCCAAGGTTTCATAATTCTCCTACATAAATTTTATTTCTTTTCCCAATTTTTCTTTACCTCTCTTACTTTTAAAATCTTTTTTGAATTCTTTCAAGAAGACTTTTTTGGACTTGAGACAAATTGATAGTCCCCTTTGAGACAGTAGGCACTATGCCACTTCTTTCCTCTTCTAAGTTTCTATGGTCAGGACTCTTTTTGACATTTTGTTCATTTTAAAAAAAAAAATTAGCTCTGCTCATGTGGGACGCAGGACACTGTTCCAAGCTTCATGTGCTGTATACCAGCAATACTGACTTTCCACACTGATTTGCTCCCTACACTGACGTATTCCAGTCTAGTCACATCTATTGTGGGGTTTGGGGACTCATAATTTGCCTTCTGTGCTGGGACTAGAGGCTTCACAGCTGGCCTCAATTGTTGATCTGTCTTGAAATTATGATCTTCTGCTTGCTTCTCCACACCAGAAGTGAGACAGTCCTTTCTGGAGTTCTTCCAAATTATCTTAAGCTGGAAAATTATTTCACTCAATCTTTTTGAAACTGTTTAGAACTTGATTTAATATTGTTTGCTGAGGGAAACTAGGGAGAGCTCAAGAACTTCCTGGCTTCTCTCTGCCATCTTGGCTTCATCCCCCAGTATCCTTTTCTTATGATCACAGGGTCCATTTATCCCTTAAAGGCAGCAGGATGCTCCAAATTTACACATACTTTCTTATCCCCTCTATGTATGGTTATACAAATAAGGAATAGAGAGTAACCTACTTATCTAAGTAAGTAATAAACAGAAATAAGAATATCATTCAGATTAAAATATACTAAAAATAAACATAAGTAAATGAGCTCTTTGGATGAGAGTAAAATGAGATCTCAGCCCAACCAAGAGACTCTTGTTGAGTCTGTCACTTCCTAAGTCTTTTACTCTATGAGATTCTTCCCACAGATAGTCTAGAATCACAGGTTTCTTAAAGGAAAAAAAAATCCTTTCCAAAGTTCTTAACACAAGTTTCATTCCTCATTGTGGCATGTCATGTTGACAAGAGTCTGGTGCAAAATGTCCTAGACTTGACTAGAAACACAGATTGCAGTATGTGACTAATTTGTGATTAAGTTTTTTTGTTTCTAAAATGAATAGAACACAATATTTCCTCATTTTTAATTTTTCTTGTAGTTTCTCCACTAACCAAATCCATACAAACAGAAAAGAAAAATCATCTATTTCCACATCTACTTCCACATCAGTTGAATAAAACTGCAGAAGATACTATAATTCTGCCAACCAAGGTAAAAAATAATCTAAAATTTCAATTGTTTAAGTTGTTTTGTTCATCTCAAGTTCTGAATTCTAAGGCTAGGCTTATCTTTTATATAAACCATTTTAAATTACAACAACTAATTATAGTTACTATAATTACTATAATATAAATTATTTGTAGAGAAATTTATCTTTTCAATTAGTCTAAATCTAATGTGAATTGCAGGAAGAAAAACCTACAAGAAATTATGCTGAAAAAGAAAAATTAATTGATGTCAAGAGTGAAGTAGTGGTCCATGATATCAATAAATTACCAACTGAAGAAAATCCTGAAAAAATGTGTAAAGGTATATCTTAAAGTTTCCTTTTGTCTTATAAAAATTGGAGAAATAAATGCTTCTCATTACAGAAACTGATTCCATGCCCATAGCCTTAATGTTCATTAGAGAACTTTATAAACAAAATCTTTCAAAAATAGTTTTCCAATATAGTTGATAAAAAAACACAAATTGTTCATGATAATTTAAAAAATATTAAATTGTACTAGTAATCAAAATATAGAAACTTTAAAATTCTAAGATACCTTTATATAAAAAAAAGTAATTATATTGGCAAAAATAAAAGGAATGAAACTTAGTAGGCAATCTGGAAAAATAATATTGATGGAATTGCCAACTTGTATAAACTTTTTGGAAATCATTCTTTCCAGTGCAGGACATAATAAAATGTTTGTGATAACCTTTTTTGGTAAGGTTAAAAAATAATCATATCCTTTCATTCAGTAATCTTTGGTAATATGCCATAAGAAAGTTGTTCTCTAAAAAAAGGATCCATAACTGTCCAAAGATTTGTAAAACAGCATTTTTTTTTCATAATTAAAACACATAGGGCAGCTAGCTGGTGCAGTGAATAGAGCACCAGCCCTAGAGACAGGAGGGCTTCAGTTCAAATATGACTTCAGACACTTAATAATTACCTAGCTGTGTGGCCTTGGGCAAGCCACTAACACCATTGTCTTGCAAAAAAAAAAAAAAACTTAAAAAAAATGTAAGTAAGTAAAAATCTAAGTATCCAATAGTAAGTGAATGGTTAAATAAACCCTGGCTATTCAAATTGTTTAAAGTATGAAGAATATAAGAAAATCTAGAAGAATGGACCCTAATGAAATAATGTAATTTGATCTATTTTTGCTTTTGCTTTTTCTGAGATAAGGATTACTATCCCTGCTTTTCTGACTTCAGATGAGGCATAATTTGTTTTGCTCCAGTCTTTTACCTATACATATTGTAGGATTCTAGTCTTTAATCAAGTCTATCTGCTTCTGTTTTATGGGAGAGGTTATCCCTTTCACATTCATAATTATAATTACTAATTCTGTATTTACCTCCATCTTCTCTTTCCCCTCTTTGTACTTTACCCTTATACTACCTCACTAGGTGTTTTGCTTTTGACTGCCTCCTCCTTTATATGTACTCCCTTTTATGAACCCACTTCCTTTTTCTTTTACCCTTTTATTCCCATTTTTTAATCTTTAACTTTTCCCTACCCTTTTATAACTCTCTTTTCCCCTTGTTTCCCTCTGCTTCCTGGAGGATTGGATAAATTTATAAACCAAGTTAAGAATGTATGTTAATTCCCTCTTTTAGCCAAATCTGTTGAGAGTAAGATTTACTTAGTGCACACACCCTCCATTTTCCCCCCTCCACTATATTGGGTCCTTTGTGCCTCTTCATGTGAGTGTTATTTATCCTTTTTATACCTTCCCCTCTTCCCTTAGCATAATCCCTTTTATTTTATTTTATGATTTTTTTAGCTGTCTTGTACTATTCCCTCTATCAAAGTATACTTATTTCACTGTTCTGATAGAAATATAATTCTCAAGAGCCATAAGTTGCATCATAATCAATTTATACTCATACCTTTTTTCAATCCCCCAACTGTTGCAATAGAAATGCAACCCTTAAGAGTTAAAACTTTGATCACATCGCAGTGTCTATGCACACCCTTAGTCTAAGTATATTCTTTTCAACTGCCTTAAGAGAAATGCAGTTCTCAAAAGTTGGAAGGCATTTTATCACTTTCTCTTCTGAGATGACATTTTTATCATCCCTATTAGAATAGTAAGCTATCAATGGTTAGCATTTGGGGGGGGGAGCATATAATTAGATTTTTTTAAGGTTTTTTTGCAAGGCAAACGGGATTAAGTGGCTTGCCCAAGGCCACACAGCTAGGTAATTATTAAGTGTCTGAGACCAGATTTGAACCCAGGTACTCCTGACTCCAGGGCCGGTGCTTTATCCACTACACCACCTAGCCGCCCCGATATAATTAGATTTTGCTTAACAAAAACTCTTAAGAAAAATATGAAGAAGGAATATTTATCTTTTTCTGCTACATATTCCATCCTTTTCATAATAGCTATCTTCAAGGGACTGATAAATAAAAGAGATGTTAGATTTGTTCAGCTCAGCCCCAGAGAATAAAAACAGGTACAAAGTCTGGAATTTGTAGAGGCAGGTTTTTACAGTATAGCTAAGGATAAACTTCTGAGCAATTAAAGCTCTCTCAAAATGTAATGGACAAGAGTTAACAGATTCTGCCTCATTAGAGGTCTTTAAGCTCATCACATGTTCTAGAATTGAAAGGATATTCTAGTCATTTACAGGTTAAACTAATTGTTCTCTGAGTTACCTTCCAACACGATTCTCTGATTCCACATTTGGGGCACAGTAATTTTTCTTTCCAGATGGAATATGATCAAGTCATAATAAAAATTATCCTATTTACTCGTTTCCTCATTTTTTAGATTCCTTTATAAACAATAGACTCAGAATTATAGAGAGTAATTCATTTCTCTTATAAAGGAAAAATAAAGTCTTACAATAAGAGAACTAGATTATTTTCAAAGTATATCTAAAACCCACCTTACCATCAGATATATAATGATCTAAAATATAATTCTATTTAATCCTTACTATTATATTAATCTTCTATTGACTTCTAATGTCTTATCATTGATCCAGTTACTATGGTTGTCTATTGTTGTACTAAGGCTCATACCTCCAAAGAAAGAATCTTCTTCTAAAGCTAAATATTCAATTTTATACAATTGTTTTAAGGTTTTTATTTTTGGTGGAGAAAAGAAACATTTTTTCTATTGTTATGAAAAGCTTTACTCATTTTTTTTATTGAGGTCCATAATATATACAGTCCCAGTCACTCTCTTTTGTTCCAGTCCAATACCATGAACTGTCCAATAAGCATTTAAAAATGATGTCCTATAGGTACTTCAAACTCAGCATGTATGAAACAGAAGTTTTATCTTTGTCCCTGAGCTCACTCTTCTCCTGAATTTCCCTACTATGGTCATTCCAGTCACCCAAGTTCACAACTTTGGCATAATCTTTAACCCCTCATTTTTCATTCATTCTACATAGCCAATCAGCTGCCAAATCTTATCATTCGTAGCTCTGTAACATTTCTCCCATGTATATGTACCCCTGCTCTCCACTCATACCTTAGTTCAGGGTGTCATCATCTCAGTATGCAATATTACCCCACTTTTTGGTCTACCTGTACCTCTCAACTCCAGCCTGTCTTCCAATAGTTGTCAGAGAGGAACATGTTCCTAAAGTCCAAGTTGAACAAGTTTCCCCAAGTTCCCATGTAAATAAACATCCCTAGTTCCCATATTATCTCTGGGTTCAATATAAACTACTCAGTTTGGCATATAAAGTTTTACACAACCTGACCCCATACACATATACTCCATGTAATTCCAATCTTCTTCCACATGGCTTCTTCTAAGCACTCTACAATCCAGCCATTGTGGGATCCTTGCTATTCCTTATACTGCATTCCAATTCTCCTTACATTTTCACTGATTATATTTCAATGAATACTCTCCCTCCTTACCTCTGCCAACTGATATCCTTTCTTTCCTTCAAAATTCAACTAAAACATCCCCTTCTACATGAAGCTATAATGTATAATATACATAATTTCTGAGTAGTTAACAATCATGTTATTTTATTAATTATTAATTAAATTTAATTTAGCATTTATTTAATTTTTTATTTAAAAGATGGTCACTTGGCTTTCTCTCATAAACCAAATTCCCTTCTTAGAGAATACTGAATATTTAAAAAGTCTTTTTTTCTTTGGGAAAAAACTTTTGAAAAAGTTCCTGAGGATGAAAATTAACTCTTGAGGAAATGAACATATTAATGAAGAGGTAGGCAAAAAAGTCTTCAACTCCTTCTGCAGGTAGCATGATCTAATTATTAATTCTAGCAATCTGAGCAAAAAATATTCATCTTTACCCACACCTTGTGGGCTGGTTTTTCCCCTTCATAATCTGGATCACCCAAAATACAAGGATCCAAGGATAGATAGGGGCTTATTTCCTAAGGGAAAGACCTCACTTAGACTGAATTCTCTTTACAAAATCTCCTAGTTGGGTGGAGTTTCACCCAAGATTGAAAGGCAAGTATCCCAAACATGATGATTTAGGTTATCTCATCCATTAGGGATGTCTTTCAGAGATTTATTGGATAGACTACAAGGGTTTATTTCTTAATGAGGAAATAGAAAACCTTAATCACAGTGAATAATTGTTTAAAGCCTATTTTGATCATTGTAGATATTAGATACTACTTTCCTCAAACTCTAATGTATTCAGAATGTAGCATTTTGATAGCACTATTTTTTGTCTTTTTATGACAGGCACATAGGAGGCATTTGATCAATGTTTTTTAAATGATTGATGGAGTAGATACAACATTAATTTTAGCTTTCTTAAAGAATTTGTTTTATATTTGTACAGAAGATAAGATATGCAGCTGGAAAATGGAAGCAGGTGGCACCACTCAGAATCTTTCAGATATACAAGGTATCACAAGCAGTTTTTTAATTAATAAAATTATTAGCCAGGCTAAAATTACTGTAGTCTGTATTATGACTGGGCAAGTGACCAAACACAAGTAAATGAAAAGTAGAACTTTATTCACTAGGAATTTATGGGCAATGCCATGATGAAGATAGGATCAAAATCCAAGACTCTATTACTGTGATCTGGTCATTTTTTTAATTTGGATTATGTTTAATAATTTAGAATCACAAGCTGCTTAAGTAAAAATAAATGATTTTATAAAATGTTGCCAGTAAAACTATCATGTTTGAAAGGATTCAGTAGCATAAAATATATGAATCAAAAGTAGACAAATAACAAATTCCATATTTAGGGATGATGATTATTCTTCTCTTTATTTATAGAAAAAACATTGCATTTTGTTTCATGAAAATTATCATAAAATTATCACTTATTTTTTACTTCAAGAAGGCCAAGCTTGCTCTTTTAGGAATTGGTAGGTTATTGATATTTTTATTTAGCAAGGACTTTTATAACTTTTCTAAATCTCTTATGTTAAGGAAGTCACTTAGCAGACAATTTTATGTATAGCTAATCTATACATACCTATGCTAGGAAAGACCAAAGAATAATAGTAAGCCTCAGAAATGTGATATACTTAATAGGAAGAATACTAATTTAGTTTAAGAGACTGTGAAAGAAAAGTTCAAATTAAAAAATTTCTCTGTTTACTATAATTGTAGAGATTAAAAAATAAACATTCAAATATATAAGGATTTAAAATATTGTACATGAAACCATATACTTTCATAATTTATAATTTTTTGTAAACTATTTTTCAATGTATATGTTAAATTTAGCAAGTTAGTAATAAAACATCCATTTTTCCTTATCTCCTTCTAAATTTTTTCTTTGTATTTTCTGTATTTCTTTGCTGTCATTTTTATCATTATCATCATTATTTATTTAGTTGTTGTCCACATGTATACTATTATTTTTATTTTATTTATTCTATATCATATTATAAGTCTCCCCTTATTTATAGTCTTAATATTTGCAATTCTGATGATGGATCTGTTCAAGGAAGTACCTTGGTGTGAGGGTCCTTTTTAGGGCTGCTTTCTACCTTTTATGACTACCTGAGCCACCTGTCAACTATGATTCCAAGAAGCTGTAGCATGCAGCAGCCACACCCCAGTAAACTGTTTCAGCAAACGGGCCAAGCCAAGTTGAACCAAGGGAGTCTTGAACTTATCAGTGAGAAGTGGGGGGATGCTACCACAAGCATGTGAAGTCTTCCAGTGATGGAATGGGCAGAAGAGAACAATTCATTTCAACAACTATTAAGCTAACTGAAGTAGATGCAGTGGAATGCTTAGAACTTAGTTAGAAATCTAAGAAGCCAAGGTCAACCACTGCATCTATAGCCATCACCAATTGTCCTGACTCTGTCTTGCTAAGTTGGATCATAACTTTGGAAGAGAGAGCGAGGCAAATGACTTTGTGCAGTTCTAACTCACTTAAATCCAATTTAGGCACACACACAAAAAAAAGACATCACTCATAACCATTCCTCAAAGTCCTGTGGCGACAGGCAAGTGACAAGTAGCAGGTGCAGATACACTGAGAGCTATAGTCACAAGCCTGCACACAGGTAGCCCAGGCCATAAAAGTCACCTCCCCACTGAAAGCAGCAGTGAGATTTGGCAGCCTCCTGGTGACTGAGCAGCCCTTTAAGGATTGCACTGCTCACCTCCTGATGTGAGAAAGGGGTTAGAAAAGGTACCCTAAAAATTGTCTGCTTGCCCAACCCTGGCCTGATTACCATGGGGATCCCACAGTGTGATTGAGACACAAAAAATTTACAAAACCTTCTTTAAAGAAGATTCCACTCACCATGGGTGCATGGAATGAACACACAAACACTCATAGACCACACAAGATCCAATAGACCTGAAAGACGAATCACTCTTGTTGCGAGAGAACTCAGCAGATATCATATCCAAATAATAGTCCTGAGTGAAACAAGATTGACAAATGAAAACAATCTTACTTAAGTTTTTCTGGAGTAGACATAGTGAAAGGAAATGACATGAAGCTGGGGTAGGTTTTGCGATCAAAACTAATCCAGGGGTGGCTAGGTGGCGCAGTCGATAAAGCACCGGCCCTGGAGTCAGGAGTACCTGGGTTCAAATCCGGTCTCAGACACTCAATAATTACCTAGCTGTGTGGCCTTGGGAAAGCCACTTAACCCCATTTGCCTTGCAAAAACCTGAAAAAAAAAACTAATCCTGTCAACATTCTTCAATGTCTATCAAAAGGAGTGAATGACATGGTTCATGACAATGAGATTGTCACTTCCAGAAAAACACTATGCCACCATCACCAGTACATATGCTCCCACCATGATAAACCCTGATGAAGTCAAAGAAAAATTTTATGATGACCTGGAGACCCTTATCATCAATGTACCAAAAGAAGACAAGTTTATAATTCTAGGTGACTTAAATGCTAAAGTAGACTCCGTTTATCAGACATGGCAGGGAGTCTTTGGCAGGAATGGAGTTAGAAACAGCAATGATCACCTACTACTGAAGACTTGCTCATCTCATGACCTTCTCATCAAAAAACACTGTCTCCAGTTTACCTAAACTTCCTGGATACACTCTTGTAGCTCACCCTCATAGCACACCTCATAGAAAACATTGGCATCTAATAGACTATGTGATTGTAAGGAGAAGAGACAGACAGGATGTAAGACTGACAAAGGCAATGTGCGGTGCAGAGTGCTGGACTAATCACAGACTCATCCTCTCTAAGCTTAATATTCACATTCAACCAAAAGGGTGCCCCAAGGCAAAATGAAGACTAGAAGACTTAATGTTAAGAGATTAGAATGTCTCTCTGAGAGGAAACAGTTTGTTGCTAACTTGGAGGGAAAACTGAGCCAATACAGAATTGGCAACAGTGAAACAGAAAAAGAGTGGGCAGCTTTCAGAGATCTGGTGTACAACACTGTATTTGCTCATCTGCTCCAGAATACTTGCAAACATCAAGACTGGTTTGACGAAAATGATGAGGAAATACAGAAGCTGCTAAATGAAAAATGAGAACTCCACAGTTCATCCATTTTTAAGAGGTCAGCATTTAATTCTATTCAAAGTAAAGTACAGGGGGCGACTAGGTGGTGCAGTGGATAGAGCACCAGCCCTGGAGTCAGGAGTACCTGAGTTCAAATCCAGCCTCAGACACTTAATAATCACCTAGCTGTGTGACCTTGGGCCACTTAACCCCATTGCCTTGCAAAAAAAAAAAAAAAAAAAGAAAAGAAATACAAAGTACAAGTGAAGCTTAGATTGATGCAAGACTCAGTAAGAAAACAGATGAAGGGACAGCTAGGGGTGCAATGGATAGAGCACCAGCCCTGGAGTCAGGAGGACCTGAGTTCAAATCTAGCCTCAGACACTTAAAAAGTGTAACCTCATTTACCCCCATTGCCTTAAATAAATTAAAAACGTTTTCTATTTTTTAGGGGTTTTTTTTAAGAACACTTCCCTAGTGTTCTTAACAGACCATGATTACTCAATGCAGAAGACACTGACCAATTACTTCAAGTCAAAGTTACTCAGTCCCTAGGTGAAGTTCCACCTGAAAAAGGTTTTTAATTGTCATTAGGCTCCTTTTAAGTGACAAAGCACCTGGTGCTGATTCTATTCCAGCTGAGATCTGCAAGGTGGAGAGTCCATTGCTCATCCAAAAGCCCTCTGAAATTTTCCAGGTTATATGACATGAAGAAGTTTATCCCCCAAGAATTCAAGGATATCTCCATTGTCCATCTCTCTAAAAGTAAAGGGAATAGATTGTCCTATGACTATCACAGGGGTATTTCTCTTTTAGTCATTACTGTAAGATTCTTGCCAAAGTCCTTCTCAATAGACTGATCCTTCACCTGGAAGATGGTAACCTTCCTGAGAGACAGAAAGGGTCAAGGAACAGTCAATATGGTGTTTGCTGCCTGATAACTCCAGGAAAAATGTCAGGAACAGAACAGAGGTCTGTTCTACTACATTTGTAGATCTGACCTAGTCCTTTGATACCATCAGTTGTATGGAAAATTATGTCAAAATTTGGTTGTCCAGAGAAGTTCATCAGTATTGTACATCACTTCCCTAAGGGCATGCATGCCCAGGTTTTGGATAGTGAATGATGCTCTCAGGATTTCCAAGTCACCAATGGAGTAAAACATGAATTTGCTCCCATACTTTTTAGTATGATGTTTTCAGCCATGTTATCAAACACCTTCACAGAGGATGAACATGGCCTCAAGGTCAGCTACCGCATTGAATGCAAATTCAACTTGAAAAGGCTACAATCCAAGACCAAAGTGGAGAAGTGTTAATGCATGATCTTCTGTTTGCAAATGATTGTGCACTAAATGCAGTCTCTGAAACTGAGATACAATGAAGTATGGATTGATTCTCTGCTGCTTGTGTCCATTTTGATCTAACAACACCAAGAAATCACAGGTGTTCCATCAGCCAGCACCACACCATCCATATGTGGAACCATCAATTACCGCAAATGGAGAAATTTTAAGTTCTGTGGACAAGTTCATTTATCTTGGCAGTGTCTTTTCCAAGGAAGTACACATTGACAATTAGGTTGGCATACATATTGCCAGAGCTAACTCAGTATTTGGGAAGCTCTGATAGAAAATATGAGAGAGGAGAGGTATTAGACCGGCTACTAAACTGAAGAAAGCCATCAGAACAATGACTTATTGCTATACACCTGTGAAATCTGGACAGTCTACCAGCAATACATCAGGAAAACTGAATTGCTCATTTAAATTGTCTTGGGAAGATTTTGAAGATCACCTGGCAGGAGAGGATACGAGACACTGAAGTCTTTTCTCCAGCTAAACTGCCTAGCATTCCAACATTACTACAGAGAGTGCAACTACAATGGACTGGACACATTGTTAGGATGCCAGACCATATGCTTCTCACAAAAACTACTTTATAGAGAACTCACTCAGGGCAAGTGCTCATAAGGGGATCAGAAGAAGCAGTACTGAGACACCCTAGAGGCTTCATTGAAGAACTTTAGAATTGATTGTACAGCATGAGAGACACTGGCACAGGACTGCCCAGCATGGCATACCTTCATCAGTGAGGATGCTGTACTCTACGAGAAAGGCAGAATTGAAGCAGTTCAAAGGAAATATAACATTCGTAAGTTCAGGATACTAACTCCAGGTGTTCACATGGACTATTTGTGCCCAACCTGTGGTAGAGCATTCTGAGCTCACATTGGGCTGATCAAGCAAGCATAGTTGGATACACTGCAATTTGCCTCAAACATATTGATGTTATTTTAGTCTTCAATAATGAAGGACAGGAATAAATCAATTGTTATTTCTATTTTATTTTATTCATTCTATATCACTTCATATTATAAGTCTCCTCTTATTCATAGTCTTAATATTTTTAATTCTGATGATGGGTTATTTCATCACTTTCACATATCACAATTTATATTGCCATCCCTAATCTTTAGATATTTTGTCATTTTCATATTTTGTGATTAATGGTGCTACAGACTTATTTTTTTTAACAGAATGTAATTTCTTGTCATTTCAGTAGCTTCTTTTGAGTATTGTCCTAACAGTGGGATCACTGCAGAAAAAGGTATGAATAATTTTTGGAGCTATTGTAAAAGGTCACAGATTGTAAAATGACTTCTTATGAAATAAATGTAATCCTATATTCTCAATGTCAGTGCCAAAAGAATCCTCCTTCTAAGAAGTCTACCATGCTAGAAAAGCTTTAAGAATAGGCATACTCAAGCCCACATCTTTCTTCTAATAACCAGCCTTCCTAACTTTTGAGAGATGTATCAGCATGTTGGTGGTGAATTTTTCAGACAAATTTTCAAGGACTTTGTACTAGATGAATTATACTCTTTGTTGTGGAACACTCATACCAGTAAAATCATAGGTCACTGAAATAATGAAGCTTATATTGCTTTTCAAAAGCATACTAATTCAGAGTTCCAACAGTAGTATAAAAATGTGCCTGTTCTTACATAGCCCTGTCTGCATTGAATTTTATCATTTTAAACAATATTTAGTTTGGTGGCAGAAGAAGCATAGAATTGACAAAAAGAGAGGATGACAAGAGGATTGACAAGAGGATGAAATACACAATTAATGATCATAGTGCTGAAAGTGAATGGGATGAATCAAACCATAAAATAGAAGAATCAAATGGATTAGAAAGTATAATTTGTTTGAAACTATAAGATAAGCATGGAGGCAAAAAATCTTCAGCTCCTCCTGTACATAGCATGATCTATGAGACTTGGTTATTTTCAGCAATCTGAACAAAAAATTTCATTTCGACTCACATCTTCTTGTTTTGTTTTTCCCCATAAGCTGGATCACTCTAAAAACTATAAACAGATCCAAGGAAAGACAGGGGTTAATTTCTTAAGGGAAAGATCTCACTTAGATTGGATTCTGTTTATAAAGTCATCTAATTGGATGTAGTCTCACCCAAAATGGAAAGGCATATATCCCAAAAAAGATGATTTGGGCTATCTCATCTATTAGCAATGTCTTTCAGAGATTGACTGAATAGCTTGCAAGGATTAATTTCTTAATGAGAAAATAGAAAACCTTAATCACAGTGAATAATTGTTTAAAGCCTATTTTGATCACTGTAGACATTAGATACTACTTTCCTCAAACTATCATGTATTAAGAATGAAACATTCTGGGGGCGGCTAGGTGGCAGTGGATAGAGCACTGGCCCTGGAGTCAGGAGTACCTGAGTTCAAATCTGACCTCATAATTACCTAGCTGTGTGGCCTTGGGCAAGCCACTTAACTCCATTTGCCTTGCAAAATCCTTAAAAAAAAAAAAAAGAGAGAGAGAGAAATTCTGATAGAAAGCACTATTTTTCATCTGATGCCAGACACAAAGAAGGCATTTGATCACTGTTTTTGATGGATTGATAGAGTAGATACTATATTAATTTTAGCTCTCTTAAAGAATTTATTTATTTTATATTTGTACAGAAAATGAAATATGTAACTGGAAACTGGAAGCAGGTGGCACCACTCAGAATCTTCCAGATGTACAAGGTATCACAAGCAGTTTTGAATATGTAAAATTATTAGCAAGCTAAAATTACTGTAGTTTGCATTATGATTGGGCAAGAGGCTAGACACAAGGAAATGATAAATAGAAATTTGTGGTAATGTTAAATTACTTAAAATGCTAAATTTTTCATTAGGAATTTATGGACAATATCATGATGAAGTTATAATCAAATTCCAAGACTTTCTTAATGGGAATTTGGTCATGTCTTTTTTTATTTACATTATGTTTAAATAATTTAAAAATAGATTTCTATGTTAAAATCACAAACTGCTGAAGTAAAATTAAATGATTTTAGAAAATGTTACCAGTAAAACTATCATGTTTGAAAGGATTCAGTAGAATAAAATATAAATGAACCAAAAGTAGACTAAAACACAAATTTCATGTTTAGGGATAATGATTATTCTTCTCTTTATTTATAGAAAAAACATAACATTATAATTCATCAAAATTATGCAATTATTCTTTTTACTTCAAGATGAACTAAGCTTGTTCTTTTAGGAATTGGTAGATTATTAATATTTTTATTTAGCAAGAACTTTTTTTCTGTCAGGCTTTTTTTATTTAATATTCTCATTTCGTACAAATAATTTTTTCATACATTAATAAAATATTCTTGTTTAAGAGTAAACAAAATATCCCCTTCCCCCAAAAAATATAGACTCGCTTGAAGTGATAAAGTAAAGAGGAGATAAAAAAAAATTAAAATTAAAAAAATAGTAATAATAGCAGGGGCAGCCGGGTGGTGGACAGAGCACTGGCCCTTGAGCCAGGAGCATCCAGGTCCAAATCTGGCCTCAGACACCCAACAATCAGCCAGCTGTGTAACATGCAAGCCACCCCAACCCCACTCCCATGCAAAAACCAAAAAAAAGAAAAAAATAGACCCAAAATAAAATAAAATAGTAACAATAGTAGGGGCGGCCAGGTGGCAGACAGAGCACTGGCCCTTGAGCCAGGAGCACCAGGGTCCAAATCCGGCCTCAGACATGCAAATATCACCCTGCTATGCAGCCCCAAGCAGGCCACCCAGCCCCATTTGCCCTGCACCCTCCCCCAAATAATAATAATAAAAAATGTGCTTCAGTCTGTGTTCTAACACCACCAACTCTGATGTGGGTGGATCACATTCTTTATGGTAAGTCCATCACCAAAGTTACTTCAATATTTTTCCACCATTACCATTGCTGATCATAGTTCCCTCCTTTCTTATTTCTCCACTACCATGTACTCTATTTTCTCTCTCCTTTCACTCTGACTCTGCTGTAGGGTTGCTGAGTGGCGCAGCAGACAGATCCCTGGCCCTAGGGCCAAGAGGCCCCGAGCCCCCATACCACCCATTAGGCCCAGCATCCACCTGGACCTATGGTCCTGGACAGTCCATCCAATCTCAGCCCCTTGCAAGAAGTAAAAAAGAAAATGTCTTATATTTGACCACTCTCCCCCCATGGTCCATCCTCTCCTCCATAATTTACATCCCACTCCTTCCCCCGTCCCCCCCTTCTTACTCCAGATGTCTATACCCCATTGAGTATATATGCTGTTTCCTCTCCTAGCCACCTCGGATGAGAGCGAAGATTCCCTCATCCTTTGCCTTCCCCCCCTTCCATATCATTGCAATAGCTCATTGTAATAAAGAAAAATCTTATTATATGAAATATCTTGGCCTATTCCCCCCTCTCCTTTTTCTTTCTCCTATTACATTTCCCTTTTAGCCATTGACTCCATTTTTACACCATATTTTATCTTCGAATTCAGCTTTCTCCTGTGCTTCATCTATAAAAGCTCCTTCTACCTGTTCTGTTAGTTGAGAAGGCTCATATGAGTATTATCAGTGTCATTTTTCTATACAGGAATACATGCAGTTCATCATCATTAAGTCCCTCATATTTTCCCCTTCTCCTCTAATCTCTATGCTTCACCTGAGTCCTGTATTTGAAGATCGAGCCTTCTGTTCAGCTCTGGCCATTCCAACAGGAACATTTGAAATTCCCCTGGTTCATTGAAAGTCCCATCTTTTTCCCCTGGAAGAGTACGTTTAATTTTTCTGGGTAGTTGATTCTCAGTTGCATTATAAGCTCTTTTGCCTTCCGGTGTATTATATTCTAAGACCTATGAGCTTTTAATGTAGTTGCTGCTAAGTCCTGTGAGATCCTTATTGCAGCACCAAAGTATTTGAATTGTGTCTTTCCGGATGCTTGTAATATTTTCTCTTTGACTTGGGAGTTCTGGAACTTGGATATATTTCTGGGGGTTGGTTTTTTGGGGATCTCTTTCTCAGGGGGATCAGTGGATTCTCTCCATTTCTATTTTGCCCTCTGCTTCTAGACTATCAGGGCAATTTTCCTGTAGTAATTCTTTGAAAATGATGTCAAGGCTCTTTTCCTGATCATGACTTTCAGGTATTCCAATAATTTTTAAATTATCTTTCCTAAATCTGCTTTCCATATCAGTTGTTTTTTCAATGAAATGTTTCACATTTTCTTCTTATTTTTCATTCTTTTGGTTTTGAAGTATTGAGTCCTGATTTCTTGTAAAATCAGCAATCTCCCTGAGTTCTATTCTTTGTCTGAAGGATTTGTTTTCTCAGAGAGCTTTCTTATCTCTTTGTCCATCTGGCCAATTCTGCTTTTTAAAGCATTCTTCTCCTCAATAACTTTTTGAACTGTTTTATCCATTTGACCTAAGCTGGTTTTTAGCATGTTATTTTCTTTTCTTTTAGGCTTTTTTTTTGGCAAGGCAAACGGGGTTAAGTGGCTTGCCCAAGGCCACTCGGCTAGGTAATTATTAAGTGTCTGAGACCAGATTTGAACCCAGGTACTCCTGACTCCAGGGCTGGTGCTTTATCCACTATGCCACCTAGCCACCCTAGCATGCTATTTTCTTCAGCATTTTTTTGGATCTCCTTGACTAAGCTGCTGACTTCATTTTCATGTTTTTTCTGAATCACTCTCATTTCTTTTCCCAGTTTTTCCTTCTATCTTCCTCATTTGATTTTCAAAATCTTTTTTGAGCTCTTTCATAGCCTGAGCCCAATTTCTGTTTTTCTTGGAGTCTTTAGATGCAGGAGCTTGTGCTTCCTCATCTTTAGACTGAGTATTTTGATCCTTCTTGAGCTCACAGGCAAAGTATTTCTCAATGGTTTTCCTCTTTTTTCTCTGCTTACTCATTTTCCCAGCCTGAGCCTGGTTTGGGGGATGCTTCCTGAGCTTTTGGGACACTCCCACAAGGATCTCAGTGTGTGAGGCTCTGTCCTCCCTCCTGGTATGTGAATAACCATAAGCACCCCCCTCTGCCACAGGGCTGAGGTGGGGGGGGCTGCTGTTCTATTGGGGGGCCCTAGACTGTGATCAGGATCTGAATGTGGTCAGAATCCCAGAGTCCTCTTCCAGGGACAGAGGACAGAGCTCTGCAGTCTCTCTCCACTCCCTCCCTAGGCTCAGTGAGCTCATGCCCTGGGGGCTCTTCCTGTTCCTGGATCTGGGCTGCTGCTAGCTGTGTGCCCTGAGGTCTGGGCTTCATGTGCTCACTCTGGCAGAGGTCCCCACCCACTGTCCCCCCAAGTTGTGCTTGGTGCTTCCTGGGGTGTAGATCAGGAAACTCCCCCCTGCTGTGAGCTGTGGCTCCCAGCACCCTGGTGCTGCCTCCAGGAGGCTGAAGTTCTTTTGCTCTGGCGGACTGCCCCTCCAACCCCGGAGAGCAGAGCCTTTCTGCTCTTTTCCAGGTTACCTTGAGTAGGAGAACTGCCTCCCTGGGTCCCTCTGTGGGTTCTGTCTCTTGAAAATTTAGTTAGAGTCCTTAGTTTATAAGTTTTATGAGAGAGCACCTAAGAGAAGATCCTCTCTTGTCGCCATCTTGGCTCCACCCCCAGCAAGAATTTAGCTTTCCTAAATCTTTTATTTTTAAGTCACTTAGCAGAAAGTTTTATTTAGAGAGGGTTTACACATGCCTGAGCTAGGAGAGACCAAAGAATAACAGTAAGCCTCAGAAATGTGATATACTTAAGAGGAAGAATACTAATTTAGTTTAGGATATTGTGAAGAAGGGGAAACTAGGTGGCACAGTGGATAGAGCACTGGCCCTGGAGTCAGAAGTCCCTGAGTTCAAATCCAACCTCAGATACTTAGTAATTATCTAGCTGTGTGGCCTTGGGCAAGCCACTTAACCCCATTTGCCTTTCAAAAACCTAAAAATAAAGAAAAGGATATTGTGAAGGAAAGCTACTTTAAAATAAAATGAGATAAAAATTTCTTTTTGTTTAGTGTAAACCTAGAACTTCAAAAAATAAACACTCAAATACAAAAGAATTTTAAAATATTGTATATGAAGCCAGATACTTCTATAATTTATAATTTGTTATAAACTATTTTTCAATATATAAGCTAAATTTAGCAAGTTAGTAATAAAACATCCTACATTTTTCCATATCTCCTTCTAAATTTTCTTTGTATTTTTCTATATTTCTTTGCTATATTATCATTTACATAATTATTGTCCATATGTATACTGTTATTATTTTTTTCCATTCTATATCACTTCATATTATGTCTCCTCTTATTCATAGTCTTAATATTTTTAATTCCAATCATGGGTTATTTCATTACGTTCACATATCACAATTTATATTGCCAATCCCTAATCTTTAGATATCTTGTCATTTTCATATTTTGTGATTAATGGTACTATAGACATATTTTTTAACAAAATGTAATTTCTTCTCATTTCAGTGGTTTCTTTTGAGTATTGTCCTAATAGTGGGATCACTACAGCAAAAGGTATGAATAATTTTGGAGCTATCGCAAAATGTCACAGATTGTAAATGATTCATAGAACAGGAGTAAAACTATATTCTCAGTGTCAGTACCAATAGAATCCTCCTTCTAAGAGGTCTACCAAGCAAGAAAGGCTTTAAGGATGGGTTTAATCAAGCCTAGGTCTTTCATTTAAGAATATGCCTTCCCAACTTTTGAGAGATATATCAGCAGATATGATGGTGAATTTTTCAGACACAACTCTCAAAGACATTGAACCAAATGAGCTTCTACATTCTTGTTGTGGAAGGAGCACTCATACCAATGAAATCACAGGTCACTGAAATACTGAAGCTAGATTTCTTTTCAAAGTATACTAATTCAGAGTTCTACCAATAGTATAAAAATGTGCCTATTGCTACATAACCCTGTCTGCATTGAATTTTATCATTTTAAACAATATTTAGTTGTAAAGTTCATAATTATCTGTTTATTAAAAAGTTTAAACATTTATTATTATTATTATTGATCATTTATGCCCCATTTAAGATATACCTGTTCACATCATTTGACCATTTATCTATGTCAGGTCCTGATGCCAAATGTGTAACAGTCAAACTAGATGAGGGTGGTAACTGTAAGCAAAATAAATACCTCTGAAGAATTAAAAGAAGAGAGTGAATACCATTTTGGGGGAAAGGGAAAAGGAGAATAGAATCCCAGATTGAAGACAAATTGCTTCAATTAGCAGAACATAAATGTTAGGCAAACTCCTCTCACTACTTGCTACTTTTTTATAAATATAGGGACAGAATAAAGGGATAGAAATGAACAAGAGAGGATAAAAGGAAATAAACAATTACAGCCATAACCCTGAACATGAATGGGATGAATTCAATCATAAAACAAAAGAGCCAAATGGATTAGAAAGCATAATTTGTTTGAAGATAATAAGAAAAGCATGGAAGTTACACTGTGTTTAAAACAATATCAATACTTTATATACACATAAATATTTGTAATAAACAGAATAGCATCTAAAAGCATACAAGATAAATAGAAGCACACAAGATACTATTCTCCATCAAAATTCTTACATTCATTTGGGGGAAAGCAATATATAAGCAGAATTGTAAAGCAGCAAGAAGGACTAAAAGAAGATTTATGAAAGGGTACCATAGAAGTCCAGAGAGTGAATTGAGCCAGGAATGAAGTTAATATGTTAGGAATTATGCATGCAGTAATGGGCTGAGCTAAAGATTCACCAATCAGGAGAGGGGAGGACCAGTGGGTAAAGCTACCTCCAGGGCTGCTTGGCAGAAAAGAAATGAGCTTAATGGTCAGTCATGAAATGGTGGCTAATCAAACTCAGGGAGAAAAATAGAAAATAAAGGATCTTGATATAACCCCCTTCAGTTCTAGACGAATATAACAAAAAGATAAAAAAAAAGAAGTACTCAAATGTAACTTGAGGAAAAATAAAGAGGATTTAACACTCATTTCCTATATCAAAACAGAAAAGAGTTTAAATCTTTCTCAGGTATGCATGCCAGCTTTACATAAATTTCCCATGTATTAAGGAGGATCTTAACTTGGGATCCATGAACTTTATTTTTAAAATAGTTTGATGACTGCATTTTAAGATAGTTCATTTCTACTATAATCCCATGTGTTTTACTTTAAACAGAGAGAAGAAATCAATGAATTGTGCACACAGTTATAACAACTAAAAACTCAACACAGGAAGAAAACCTGTTTCTTAATAAAGGAAGGAATAACAAAATTAGTAGCCAAAAAAATTATACTGATAAATAAAAGTAGGAGATTTTTTAAGAAATTAATAAATAATCTATGTATTAAAAAAAGAATTCACAGGTATTGAATATGTAATAAAGAAAATTATCAGAATCTATTTTTCCCAGTAACATGGCAATAAAACTGATAACATAAGAGAAATAATTCTTCTTACAAATATGTAAAATGCCAAATAACTGAATAGATTACCTAAATAATACAATATCAGAAAAACACACTGATAAAATCTTTCATTTTTTTTATTTTTTTAGGTTTTTTGCAAGGCAATGGGGTTAAGTGGTTTGCCCAGGGCCACACAGCTAGGTAATCATTAAGTGTCTGAGGTAAAATTTGAACTCAGGTACTCTGACTCCAGGGTGGTGCTCTATCCACTGCAACCACCTAGCTGCCCCATCAAGTCTTAAAAAAAAAACTCCCAAAGGAATAAAACAAACAAGAAAAAAAAAACCCTCTAGTACCAATTAGATTTACATACAGTGAATAGAGCACAGGCCCTGGAATCAGGAGGACCTGACTTCAAATCTGGCCTAAGACAGATTGATACTTACTGTGTGATCTTGGACAAGTCACCATATCCCCACTGCCCACAAAATCCAAAAAGAAAGAATTTACAAGTGAATTCCATCATATATCGAAAGAACGATTAGCAAGCCACTTAACCTCATTTGCCTTGCAAAAAAAAAAAAAAGAATAATTAATTCTTTTTAAACTCATACAAATATAGCATTGCAACCTAATCCAGGGGGAGACAGAGCAGAGAAAGAAAACTAAAGTCCAACATCTCTAATGAACACTGACACAAAAATAGTGAATAAAATGAAAAGTTTTTGTAGGATGTTGTAGCCCAGAAAAACTAAAAGTTTGGACACTCATGTTCTATATTTTGAATACCTAAGAATTTTCCACCTCTTCACAATGGGTATGGTCCTACCTTACTTTGCCTGGTGAGTTCTATATCCCCAAGAGAGGCCTTTTCCAGACATTCTCTCTCTCCCTTTTATGTCTCCAGTGTAGTTACTCACCATCACAAATGTTAAGGATACCACACCCCATCACAAATGTTAAGGATACCACACCCCATCATAAATGTTAAAGATATTCTAATGAAGAAAGAACACACACAAAAGGATGGGAAATATTAAAATACCTGGCATGGTATTGAAGTCTAGAAACTTCAGAGGGGAATGAAGGGTGGCTAGCCTGGGGCTCTCCATAAAATGGAGGTTCAGGAGAACTGACCAATAGGAAAAAAAAAAGACTTGACTTGAAGGAGGGATGTTCCAAGGCAAGGACGCTCCAAGTGCTTAAGGAAGTTCCAGAATAAGACAATAGCTGAGGCATAGTTTTAAAGTACAAAAGGACTTCAAAACTATATTGACATTGTCCTCTTTTTATGATGAAAAACACTTTGATCATTAAACAACTTGAAATTTGTTGTCACATGATATGAAATGAGAATAAATCATATTTTGTCACACTTCTATGCAATTTTATGATATTACTATTGTTTGGGGGTTTGAATTTATCATAAATTAGTAATAGGATCATATAGCTATAGTGGAAGGTACCTGAGAAGTCATCTGCTTCAATTCCCTCATTTTACAGATGAAGAAACTAAGAACCAGGGTGGTTAAATGACTTTCCTAAAGCCATACAACTGGTAATTAATAGAAAGCAGAATTTTAACCTTGATGTTTTGACTCTAGAATCAGCACTCTTTTAAATTTATCCAGCCCCAAGCTCTCTCCTCGCCTCCAGTCTCATATCTCCAATTCTCAAACTGGAAGTCTTGTAAGCATCTTAAATTCAATGTGCCTCAAAACTAAGCTCATTATCTTTTTTTCTCTAATCCTTACCTCTCCCTAATTTTCCTATTTCTGGGGAGGACTCTACCATTCTCTTGTTCACTCAGGCTTACAACCTAGGTGGCTTCTCAACACCTCACTTTCTCTCACTGCCCCCATATCCAATCAGTTAAGTGCTGCCATTCTACCTTCACAATATTTCTCATATATATCTTCTCATACTTCTCTCCTCTGAAGCCATTCTCTACTCAACTATTAAATCAATCTTCTTAAAACTTAAATCTAACTGTGTTATTCCCCTCCTCAATAAACTCCAGAAGCTCTCTATTGTTGTCTCTAGTATCAAATATAAAACCTATTTGACTTTTAGTCCTTCATAGCCTGGCCCCTTCCTACTTTTCTACTCCTCCATATACTCTTTAATTTAGTGGCTCCGACCTCCTTGCTCTACTTTACAATCTTTCATCTCCCAACTCTATGCATTTTTACTGGCTGCCCTTCAAAAATATAATTTTTTTCCTCCTTATTCTACCTTAGTTTCTCTGGTTTCAAGTCTCAGGTAAAATCCCGCCTGTGTAATAAACCTTTCCTAACCCCTTAATGCTAGTGCCTCTCATCTCTGATAATTTTCATTTTATCAAGTTTTTTATCTAATATTTTATCTAATAATATGTTTGTCCATAATAACCACAAGTAATAATATATATATACATCTTTATGCATTTAAATTATTATTTAAAGTTTTGCAAAGTGCTTTATAAATATTATATCATTTTATCCTCAGAACAACCCTTGAAAATGTTTTATTATTTTGTTGTTATTTTCATCCCAATTTTACAAATGAGGAAACCAAGGCAGACAGAGGTTAAGTGAATTGCCCAGAGTCACTAATCTAATAAGTATCTAAGAATGAATTTGAACTCAGGTTTTTCTGTTCCCTTCACAACTTGGTGGTGAAGACCTAAATCTAAGTATGGCCAAAGATACTTAGTAGCTGTGTGATCTTGGGGAAGTCACTTGAGCTCTGTTTGCCTTAATCCACTGAAGGAGAAAATAGAAAATTGTTATAATATCTTTACCAAGAAAATTCATAGACAATGGTGATGTGCTATGGTTACATGGTCATAATTGAATAACAAAGCAAATGTCCACATAAAGCTTACAGAAATTTACTCTTAAGATTTTACAGTACCTAGAGATAATGTATTTAGATTTAACCGTTAATCCATAGTGAATATACTGTGGAATAAGAGAATTTAAATCTGAGTGAAATCTTTTAACTTTATCAAGTTTAATGAAGTTCTTTGCAGTACATAAATCCACTTCATATATAAGTTCTTAAAGTGGCCATTTAAAAATGAACAATGAGAAAGAGTATACTAACAAGGATCATCAGCTTTGAAATGAAATTTTGAATCACTTATTACATTCTATTAAAATTTCCATAGGAGAAATGCCATTATAGATGTTCCAAGAAAAATAAAGGAAGTTTTGCAATTTATAAATAATGCATCTTTAGGGGTAGTATATCATGACCTTTCCTTATTTTGGAACATATAATTGGATTTTTCTTAACAAAATATTGGGGTTTTTTTCTTAAAAAAGAAGGAATAGTTATCTTTTTCTTCCACATATTCCATACTCTTCACAATTGCCATCTTCAAGGGAATGATAAGTGAAAGAGTATTAGTTTTGTTTAACTTAGTCCCAGAGATGCAAAAACTGGTGCAGTTATGTTTTGTTTTGTTTTTTTTTTTTGTTTTTTTTGTTTTTTTATGTTTTTTGCAAGGCAAATGGAGTTAAGTGGTTTGCCCAAGGCCACACAGCTAGGTAATTAGTATCTTTGGCAGTATTTGAACTCAGGTACTCCTGACTCCAGGGCTGGTGCTCTATCCACTGGGGGGGGGGGGGGGGGGGAGGCCCAGGCACGTTTTTACTCTAGCAAAGGAGAAACTTCTGAACAATTAAAGCTCTCCCAAAGTGCAATGAATTTCCTCAGGAGTTAGCAGGTTCCGCCTCACCAGAGGTCTTTCAGACTAAGATCATCACATGTTCTAGAATTGAAAGGATATTCTAGTCCTTTACAAGTTGAACTAATTATTCTCAGAATTACCTTCCAATACATTTCTCTGATTCCACATTTAGGACAAAGTTATTTTTCTTTTCAGATGGAATATGTTCAAGCTTCCATACACGTTTAAGTCATAATAAAAATTATCCTGCTTACTCATTGTTTCCTCATTTTGTGGATTACTTTATAAAACAATAGGGTCAAAATTATAGATAGTAATTCATCTCTCTTATCAATAAGAAATAAATTCTCACAATAAGAGAACTGGATTATTGTCAAAATATATACAAAACCTACCCTACCATCAGAGCTATCATGATCTAAAAGATAATTCTATTTAATCATTACAGGAGGACCTGAGTTCAAATCTAGTCTCAGACACTTAATAAATGCCTAGCTGTGTGACCTTGGGCAAGTCACTTAACCCCCTTGCCTTAAATGAAAATAAAATTAATCATTACCATTGTATTAAACTTATATTGACCTCTACTATCCCTCCATGATTTTGTTGTCCATTGGCCTCTACTCTCTTACCATTGATCAAGTTACTGTGGTTGTCATTTTGTTGCTCTCAGGAGTAACCAAAGGAAGAATCTTCTTCTAAAGTTAAATATTCAATTTTATAGAATTATGATGAGCTTATTTTATTTTGGTGGAGAAAGGGAGCATTTTTTTCTATTTCAATGAAAAGATTTACTCAGTTTTTTATTGAGGTATGTAATAAATATGTACGAGTCCAGTCACTCTCTTTTGTACTAGTCCTGCATCATGAACTGCTTAATAAGCATTTAAAATTGATGTCCTATAGGCACTTCAAACTCAGCATTATGAAAAAGACTTCTTATCTTTGACCCCAAGCTTACTCTTCTCCTGAATTTCCCTGTTATGGTTATTCCAGTCACCCAAGTTCATAAATTTGGTTTCATCTTTAACTCTGCTCTTCATTTGCTCTACAAAGCCAATTAGATGCCAAATCTTTCATTCCTAGTTCTGTATGCACTCCTATTCCCTCACATCTTAGTTCTAGTCACCATCATCTCAGCATGAAATATTATGCTCCTATTTGGTCTCCCTATACCTCTTTCCCCTCCAGCCTATCTTCCAATAGTGTCAAAGAGAACATGTTCCTAAAGTTCAAGGTAACCAAGTCTCCCCAAGTTTCCACCCCAATAAACCTCCCTGGCTCCTTATTACCTCTAGGTTCATAAACTATTAATTTTGGCATATAAAGCTTTACACAACCTGACCCCATACATATGCAATCCACCCAATCTTCTTCCACATGGCTTCCTTCTAAGCACTCTATAATCCAGCCATTGTAGGATCCTTGCTATTCCTTCTTACTGCATTCCAACTATCCTTGCATCTTCACTGATGAAATTTTCATTCCATTTTCACTGGGCTGGTTTTTTCCCTTCATAAGCTGGATCACCTAGGGTCTTATTTCCTAAGGGAAAGATCTCACTTAGACTGGATTCTCTTCATAAAATCTCATAGTTGGGTGGAGTCTCACTCAAGATTGAAAGACTTTTACCCCAAACACGGTGATTTGAACTATCTCACCTACTAGCAATATCTTTCAGAGATTGACTGAATAGTCTACAAGGGTTTATTTCTTAATGAGGAAATAGAAAACCTTAATCACAATAATTGTTTAAGGCCTATTTTGATAATTTTGAATATTAGACATTTTCCCAAGCTATCATGTATTCAGTCTAAATATATTGTATTTAGAAGGTAATATTCTGATAGAAAGCACTATTTCATTTTTTTATATTCCAGGAACAAAGGAAGTATTTGTTCATTGTTTTTTGAATGATTAATGGAGTAGATACTACATTAATTTTATCTTTCTTAAATATTTCTTGGGGGCAGCTAGGTGGATAGAGCACCTGCCCTGGAGTCAGAAGTACCTGAGTTCCAATTTGACCTCAGACACTTAATAATTACCTAGCTGTGTGGCCTTGGGCAAGCCATTGCTTGCCCCATTGCCTTGCAAAAAACCTAAAACAAACAAAAATTTCTTTATTTTTTTCTGTACAGAGGATGAAATATGCAACTGGAAAATGGAGGCAGGTGGCACCACTCAGAATCTTCCAGATATACAAGGTATCACAAGCAGTTTTTTTTTTAATTTTAGAAAGGTTTTATTTATTTTGAGTTTTACAATTATTCCCCCAATCTTGCTTCCCTCCCCCCACCCCCCACAGAAAGCAGTTTGTTAGTCTTTACATAGTATGCATTGATCTAAGTTGAATGCGATGAGAGAGAAATCATATCCTTAAGGAAGAAACATATAGTATGAGATATAGCAGAATTAATAAGACAATTTTTTTTAAATTAAAGGTACATAGAAAGTCTTTGGTCTTTGTTCAAACTCCACAATTTCTCAGGATACAGATGGCATTCTCCATTGCAGATATCCCAAAATTGTGCCTGATTGTTGCCCTGTTGGTTTGAGCAAGTCCATTAAGGTTGATCATCACTCCCATATTGCTGTTAGGGTGTACACTGTTCTGGTTCTGTTCATCTCGCTCAGCATCCATTCATGCAAATCATTCCAGGCTTCCCTGAACAGTTTTTTTTAACAAGCAGTTTTTCAATGAATAAAGTTATTAGCCAAGCTAAAATTACAGTAGTCTGCATTATGATTGAGCAAGAGGCCAGACACAAGTAAATAAAAAGTAGAACCTGGTAGTAATGCTGAATTACTTAAAATGCTAAATTATTCATTATAAATTTAGGGACAATGTCATGATAAAGATATGATCAAAATTCAAGACTATTACTGTGGTTTTGATTATGTTTAAATATTTTAAAAGGTTTCTAAGTTACGATCATAAGCTACTTAAGTGATTTTTATAAAATATTACCAGTAAAATTATTGCATTTGAAAGGATTCAGTAGAATACAATATAAATAAACCAAAAATTGACTGAAACAAATTTTGTGTTTGGGGATGATGATTATTCTTTATTTATAGAAAAAAAATATATTGTTTCATCAAAATTATCATAAAATTATCACTTATTTTTACTTCAAGAAGGACTGAGTTATTTTAGGAATTTGTAGATTATTGTTATTTTTATTTAGCAAAAACTTTTATAGCTTTTCTAAATCTCTTCTGTTAAGTAAGTCACTTAGCAGAAAATTTTTACATATAGCTTGTCTATACCTGCCTATGCTAGGACAGACAAAGAATATTAAGTCTCAGAAATATAATAATCTTAACAGGAAGAATACTAATTTAGGTTTAAGATATTGTGAAGGAAAGGTTCTTTAAAATGAGATAAAAATGTCCCTTTTTGTTTACTATAAAACCAAAATATTATACATGAAACCATATACTTCCATAATTTATAATTTGTTGTAAACTATTTCTCAATGTATATGTTAAATTTAGTGAGTATAGTTAAAAAAAACCATCCTGCCTTTTTCCATATCTCCTTCTAAACTTTTTGTTTGTTTTTTTCTTTTATTTCTTTGTTGACATTTTTATTATTATCATTATGTATATAGTTGTTGTTCACATGTATACTGTTGTGATTTCATTTTATTCATTCTATATCACTTCATATTATAAGTCTCCTCTTGTTCGTAGACGCAATATTTTTAATTCTGATGAGTTATTTCATAACTTGCCATTTCCTAATCTTTTAAGATATCTTGTCATTTTCATATTTTATGATTAATGGTGCTATATACATATTTTTTTAACAGAATGTAATCTCTTATCATTTCAGTAGCTTCTTTGGGATATTGTCTTAATAGTGGCTTCACTACACCAAAAGGTATGAATAATTTTGGAGTTATTGTAAAATGTCACAGATTATAAAATGATTCAATGTGGAATAGCAGTAACCATGTATTCTCATTATCAGTGCTAAAAGAATCATCTTTCTAAGAGGTCTACCAAGCTAGAAAGGCTTTAAGGATTGGTTTAATCATTTGACCATTTATCTATGTCAGGTCCTGATGCCAAATGTGTAACAGTCAAACTAGATGAGTGTGGTATCTGTAAGCAAAATGAATATCTCTGAATAATTAAAAGAAGAGAGTAAATGCCATTTTGGGGGAAAGGGAAAAGGAGGAGAATAGAATCCCAGACTGAAGACAAATTGCTTCAATTAGCAGAACACAAATGTTAGGCAAACTCCTCTCTCACTACTTGCTACTTTTTTATAGATATGGGGACAGAATAAAGGGATAGAAATGAACAAGAGGAGAGGATAAAAGGAAATAAACAATTACAGCCATAACCCTGAACATGAATGGGATGAATTCAATCATAAAATTAGAAGAACTAAGTGGATTAGAAAGCATAATTTGTTTGAAAATAATAAGATAAGCTTGGAAACTAAATTATGTTTAAATCTTCATAGATAATATACCCAATATACCAAATTGTAATAAACAGCATAGCATCTAAAGGCATACAAGATACATAGAGCATTCTGCCATAACTACTTGGAAGGAATTATGCTAAGGACTAAACATTTAATATAAGCAAACAAGACAGTGCTCTCCCTCAAAATTCTTACATTCAAATGGGGAAAAAATATGTAAACAGAACTATAAAGCTGCAGGAGGGGTTGAAGGAAAATTTAGGAAAGAGTACCAGAGAAGTCCAGAGAGTGAATTGAGCAGGACTGAAATTAATATATTTGGAACTGTATATGAAGTGATGATCTGAGCTAAAGTTTCACCAATCAGGAGGGGGGACCTCTGGGCAAAACTTCCGGAGCTCTTTGCAGAGGTAGAAAATTCCAGAGAGTGAATTTTATTGGAAATGAAAAGAGCATGATGGAGGCCTGTCATGAAATAATTTCTAATCAAACTCATGGAGAAATAGAAAATAAAACAATAATAGTGAAGGATTTTGATATAATCCCTTTAAGTTCTAGATGACTATAGCAAAAAAATTTTAAAAAAAACAGAAGTACCCAAATAGAACTTAAGAAAAATTAGAGAGGACTTAGCACTGTCATTTCTTATATCAGAACAAAAAGGAATTTATGTCTGTCCCAAGTATGCATATCAGCTTTACATAAATTTGGCAGGACAGAGATTTTTAACCTAGGATCAATGAACTTTATTTTTAAAATAATTTTGTGACTGCATTTCAAAATAATGTCTTCTATTATTCTGTGTGATTTATTTTTATTTTATATACTGAAAAAAGATTATTCTGAGAAGAGGTTCATGGGTTTCACCAGACTGTATTAAGGCATAAATGCCTCATAATGCAGAATAGCATCCATTCAAAATATATTATTTTGACTAACCATGACACAATAAAAATTATTTTCAGTAAAAGACCTTTGAAAATTTAAAATTAATTGGAGACTAAATAATTTAATTATCAAGAACTGGTATGTTAAAGAACAATAAAAATACAAGATTTTATCAAATAAGATAAAAACAATGAAACACCATAGCAAAATTCATAATATGCAGTAATGTTTTATGTCTCTAAGTATTTTCAACCACAAAACAGAGAAAGAACAATCAATGAATTAGGTACACAATTAAAACAATTATGGATCAACATAGCAAAAAACTAACAAAGGAGAGATTAACAAAATTAGAAAACGAATAAAAGTAAGAGATTTAAAAAAAATAAAATTAAAAGTCTGATTTTTTTACAAAGAGAAAGTAAAACACATTTCTTTGTATAAAAAAGAATTCAGAAATATTGAAGATATAATAAATACTACCAAAACTATTTTCCCTTGTGACAGGGTAATAAAACTGATAATCTAAGTGAAACAGATTATTCTTACAAATAAGTAAAATGCTCAGATAACTAGTTTACCTAAACTTAGAGGGAAAAAAAAAACTAGTACCAGTTAGATTTATAAGTAATTCTATCAAATACTTAAAGAATAATTAACTCTTTTTAAACTCTTACCATGGGGGCAGCTAGGTGGCATAGTGGATAAAGCACTGGCCTTGGAGTCAGGAGTACCTGGGTTCAAATCTGGTCTCAGATACTTAATAATTGCCTAGCTGTGTGGCCTTGGGCAAGCCACTTAACCACATTTGCCTTGCAAAAACCTTAAAAAAAAAGGCTCTTACCATCACATAAATGTGGTATTGCAACCAATCCAGGAGGAGACAGAACAAAGAAAACTATAGACCAACATCTCTAATGAACACTAACACAAAAATATTGAATAAGATGACAAGTTTTTGTAGGATGGTATGGTCTAGAAGAAATAAAAGTTAGGACACCCATGTTTTATATTTTGAATACCTAAGAGTTTGTCACCTCTTTACAGTGGATACAGGAAGGAAGACAACAAGTAACTGTTAAGCTATTTACCACCACCATCATAAATGTTAATGATAAAATAAAAGGAAAAAGAAAGATAGCTCCTGCCCTTATGGAGCTTACATTTTAATGAAGGAAGAAAACTCACAAAAGGATAGGAAATAGTAAAGTCCTAACAAGGAGAACGGTTTTGAAGTCTAGAAAGTCAGGTGCAAACCCTAGAGGGGAATGAAGGGTGTTGACCCCGGGCTCTCCACAAGATGGAGGCTCAGGTGAAACTGATCTGTGGGGGGAAATAAGGTTGACCTGAGGGAAGGCTATTCCAGAGCGAGAAGGTCACAAAGATGATTGGATGTTCCAAGTGCTTAAGGAAGCTCCAGAATAAGACAATACTGAAGCATAGTTTTAAAGTATAAAGAGACTTCAAAATTATATTATTACATTGTCTTCCTTTTTATGATGAAAAACACTTCGATCATTGAACAATCATCTCCTCTGAAACCATCCTCTACTCAAAGCGATCTTCCTAAAACTTAGATCTGACTTTGTTACTCCCCACTTCGATAAATTCCAGAAGCTCTCTACTGTTATCTCTAGCATCAAATATAAAATCATCTGTTTAGCTTTTAGTCCTTCATAACATGGTCCTTTCCTGCTTTTCCAGTCTTGTTACACCTTACACTCTTTTTATTGAGTGACCCTGGCCTCCTTATCCTTCACAATCTTCCATCTCCCAATTTTTACTGGCTGCCCCATCAAAAATACAATTCTTTCCCTCCTCATCCTGCCTTAGTTTTTCTGGTTTCAATTCACCTGTGTATGAAGCCTTTCCCAACCCCTTAATGCTAGTGCCATTCATCTCTGATTAATAAAATCTTCATTTTATCAAGTATTTTTGTCCAATATTTTATCCAATAATATGTATGTCCATAATAACATCAGTAATAATAACTAGAATATATGTATATGTCTTTATGTGTTTATATATATATATATGTGTGTGTGTGTGTGTGTGTGTGTGTGTGTGTGTATTATTAAAGTTTTACTTTACAAATATTATCTATTTTATCCTCAGAACAACTCTGGGAAATGTTCTGTATTATCATTTTGTCATTATTATCATCCCAGTTTTACAAATGAGGAAACTAAGCCAAACAGAGATTAAGTGACTTGCCCAAGGTCCCACATTAGTAAATATTTGAAATTATTTTAAACTGAGATGCTCCTGACTCTTGTTTCAAGCAATGATGTATCCATAGCACCACCTAACTTACTCTTAGTTATTTGTATATTTCCCTCCATTAGATTGTGAAATCTTTGAAGGGAGAGACTATTTTTTTTTTCATTTCTTTTTATCTCTAGTATTTAGCACAGTATCTGACACTATTGTTGTTGTTATTGAGTTGTTCAGTTATGTCCAACTCTTCATGACCCTGTAGACCATAGCAGGCCTATCCTGACCATAAGGCTTCCTTGGATTGCTTTGCTATTTCTTTCTCCATGTAATTAAGGCAAAATAGCTAATATTTGTCAGAGGCCAAATCTGAATGCAGGTCTTCATGGTTGAAGGCCCAGCACTCTATCCACTGAATCAATCAGCTGACTCTGTATAGCATTTATTAAGTACTTAATGAATGTTCATCAACTTGTTGACTTTCCACAATATTATGCTGCCATCCCCTAGGCTATTGCATACTTCTAAGCAAATTTTTGTATTAATTGCTGTATGTTGTTAGAAGAGTCCATAGTTCTTTACCTCTCTTACATTATTTTCCTAAAAGGAAAAGTCTGTAAAGGAGTTGGACTAGAGAGAAAAAATATTTCCAATTTAACTTAAAAAAATTTTTTTTGTAATCTACTTTTACAAATTCCAAGAATATCAAAGAAACCAGTAAAGGTTTTATATATATATATATATATATATATATATATATATATATATATATATATATGACTAAAATATTCATAAAAACATTGGACATGGAGTGAGAGTCTTTTATTCAAATCTAGCACCAAATATTAGCTATGTGAACCATGGCAAGTTTCAATCTCTGTCTGCCTTAGGTTTCTTATCTGTAAAAAAAAATGGGTTTAATTATAAGGATCTCCTTCTCAGAGTTGTGAAGATAAAATGAGATATTTATAAAAAAAAAAAAAACCTTAGCATTCAGGTAATGTTTTAAGGTTTGCAATCTATTGTTAATGGAAGTAAAGTGGATGCCCATCTGAATAAATTGTTATATAAATATAATGGAATATTAGTGTTCCATAAGGAACAGCACAGAAGTCAAAATGGAAAAACAAACTGAAAAAACATGTGACAGAATGAAGTAGAAGCAAGAATAATAATATATACAATTATTATATATTATTATATTGTGGAAATTATTATATTATGAAATATATTGTGAAATTACTATATTGTGAAATGATAAAAATGTTCAATAAATTTTTTTAAAAGAAAGTTTAAAATAGTCTTTAAAAGATTTTGAGTTTTTTTAAAGAATGAAGGAAAAGATTTAAATCTTTCTTTAGGGTGGATATCATAAACCACCCACATTTGTCTATACTTACTTGATTTTCCCTATAGCAAAATATTTTAAGTATTGTGTGCTTGAAGAGATGTTCTGTATAAACCCAAGTAAGCAGTAACAGGGGTTGTATTATGAATCTTAGTTTATTATTTAATGGCAATAAAAGAATTAGGAAAAACAATAATAGTACTAGCAATAATTATAATTAGGAAAATTATAATTTAAGTGAACTTTCAATTAAGCTAATTTTTAAAACTTTAATTTTAAAGGACATTATTTCTTTTTCTATTATAGATGTGCTAACAGAAGACAGACACCAGGAAGTACAAACACCTTTGAAGAGTAATGGAAGGCAAAGAGAGAAAAAAGAAGATCTAGAAGATAAACCTAATCTTCTGAAAGAAGAACAAGTGACATCAGCAAAAATAGAATATATAATTCCTCCTTTAGGGGAGAGTAATCAACATCATAATGTAGAAAAAGAAAAGCTTAAAACCAATATATCAATGCATGATATAGATGACCTGCATAATAAATATGTCATTCAAAATAGCAGAATTCCACTTAGGCAAAGAAAACATTACTCTTTCTCAGAAGCCACTGTAAACTTGCATAATGGAATTCCTACTTCAGGTACATCTCATTTAAGCACCATCTGCAACACTCCAGTTAGAAACAAGCAACAAGGTAATACAATTGACCTGAAGACAGAAAATTCAATTAGTAGATATGAACCATCTTTTGGTAAATCATCCAAAACAAAGGTAAAAGAGTCATCAGGTGAAAAGAATGGAAACTGTGTAAATACAACTTTGAGGGACAAAAAAAGTAATCTGATGGAAGAACTCTTTGGATCAGGTTATGTCTTAAAAAACAATCCCCCAAATGCTGATCTTAAGTCATCTAATGCAGAAAAAGAGAGTTTGGAAAATGATAGTATGCATGATCCTCATAATTATCAATCTACAACGATTAATCCTTTTGGAGATCCTAAGGTAACTATGGTAAAGCCTATTAAATCATATTCATCCACAGAAGAAAAAGAAAAAGTTAATAATTTCAATACAATTAACATATAAATGTAGTACAGTTTGATGGTCTTTCATTCTTGCTTTATACAGACATTTTAATTTGTGTAATAGCAATTATTTCAAGTGCATATAACTTTAATATGTTAATGCTTGATTAGAATGAAGATTATTGTAATTGTGTTTTACTTACCAAGAAAATACAGAGTACTTTAGACAGATGCCTAAATTTAGGGAAATTCATTTCTCATATTATAGTTTACATAACGTTCTACACATGATAACTTTGACTCTCCATTGCCTGCTAAAAAAAAGGTGACATAGTCTAGGTGACAACAAATATTCCACAGGCAAGAATTTCATTAGAGCACACTGTTGCCAATAATATTTTTCTCTTTTTCCTAGTTATAGGACACTTAAGTAGTGAGATTATTATTATTATTCTATGTATATTATATAAATTTGAAGAATTTTAAATAAAAATCAAAACTTTGATTTAAAAAAGCTAGTTTTAATATTTGCATGTCAAATAGGGAAATTTTTCATCTCAATAAAATAGGAGGGAGCTATTCTGGTTTTTAAACATCTATTTTAGAATAATTCTTTTTTTGTCTTCAAAATTAAAAATATGTATTTGGAATGGAAATAAAGTCTTGATTCATTTCTATTTCATGGAATGGCTGAAAGAAAGGGATGAAAGAAGCCAAGTAAATTCCCAATTGCACCTGTCAATTTTGACATTGAAAACTATACCCATCATCTTCTCCTTCTTTCCCACTAGTATGCCACCATAACTTATAACAGCTTGTATCAGAACAACCGAAGGAAGAATTCCTCTGTAACAGAAACAGATGAGGGCAACTTGAAAAGGAGCAACAAAACCAGGAAATGATTCTGCAGTTAGTTGCTTTTGTCAAAGAAAATGTGCAGCAATTACTAAGTATTGGTCTTACTGACTTCTTATTCAGAAATTTCCCTAACCTGGCTAAAATAGACATCATATTTTATGAATGTGAAAACTCACTAATGAGCAATATTCATTATTTTTATGGGTGTACCTCTGGTTTTTAACCACACATTTGTAACCTTACATCTGGCCTGCTTTCAGTTATCTTTATTATAAAAAGATTAAAAGTAGAAACAATAAATTATGCATTAGTGTAATTATTACTTCCTTGGAATTATTAAGTTCCTTAATAGTCACAAATTTTAGAATTTTCCTTTTCATCAAAGATTCTCTAATAATTTCATTCATTCTTTTTAAAATGTTTTCCTATTGTCTTTGTTTTGTTTGTGTACATAGATTAATAGACAACTATTTGATAATGCAACACTTTTGTAATCTATGAAAAGGTTAGTGATTTATGGGTTTATTTTTTCCACTTTTTTTAACTGAAGCTACTTTCATCAATTAATTTCTTTGCATTAGGCAGAAATAGCTATATTTACTGTTTAAATTTTTATTTTTAATTGAAATCTTTGTTTTCATATCACTTTCACTTCTAAATATGTCCTCCTTCCACAACAAAAAGTCATTTCTTAAACCAGGAACAAAAAGAAAGGGGAAAAAGTAGTTCAGTAAAATCAACCATCAAACAAATCTAACTATAATCAATATTCTACCACCGTAATCCCCTACTTCTACAAAGGAAAGATAAGAGAGGTGCTTTATATTTTATGTTTTATAGTTATCTTTAGTTAATAGTTAAATTGTTGATAAATTTTATTACTATAAATGATATTTCTATCAATTTCTAATTTGTTAATGGTAAATAGAATGGCAGCAGATTTTTTGGATAAATATTAAGCACCTATTATCTGCTAAGGACTGTGCTAATAAATTAGCATGGATTTAAAAAAAAGGTAAATTGTCCACTTTCTGATCCCACTTCTGACACCACTTGTCAAGTATGAAAACAAATGACCAAAATGTCACAGAAGTTATGCAACCATTGTTAACTCTAAAAATACAAAAGATTGTGACTAGCACAGTTAACTCTAAGAAATAAAATGATCCAACATAGGACTAATAGCATTCATAAACAAAAAGCTTTCTTCATCCCCTTGGAGGAGGGAAACTGGACTGTGCCAGGCCACCTCTAAAAGGCAACCTCTTTTAGTGAGGTCAGGTCTTAAATACACATAGCAATGGCTACACAATGAGCTGTAGCCCGACCCTGGAGGTTAACAGCCACAAAGAGACAAGTTTGTTTCATAGCAGGGTTTCATGATTCCTGCAGGTGCTTGTCCAAGCTTAGGGGCCACCTGCGGCTGCTATGGAACAATTCTGGGATTTTGTGACTGAACGCATCCAGAGGGTAAAGCACAAAGCTCAGAGCACAGCTTACTTTCTGAGCCTTAAGTTTTATATCTTCAGTTAAATAGCTGGGCCTTAGCTCTGGGAGACAGAGTGTCTCCTAATAAAAAAGAGGAATAAAAAGAGAGAGGGGTGGTCTTGGCACGGGGATCCTGATACACTCATGCTTTCTCTGATCATAGAATTGCTAAAAATGAAGTGACTATTAGGAAGGAAAGTGTGACTTTAAAGCAGTGCTCCATTCTTAAACCCTGCTACATTAGTTATGGAGTTTCTTAATTTTTTCTGGTAAAGTCAGTGCAAATACTCAATACACTGGAGAACTTTTATCTGCCCCAAGACTTCCTCCTGCTTGGGCCATTAGAATGTAATCCACCCGCGACAGAGTTGTTAGTGTTGGAATAAAGACTCAAGCACATTTTTTATTATTTTTGGGGGGGTGCAGGGCAAATGGGGCTGGGTGGTCTGCCTGGGGCCACATGCCACATAGCAGGGTGATCGTTGGGTGTCTGAGGCCAGATTTGGACCCAGGTGCTCTTGGCCCAAGGGCCAATGCTCTGTCGGCCACCCAGCCACCCCTACTATTATTACTATTTTATTTTGGGTCTTTTTTTTTCTTTTTTTTGGTTTTTGCAGGGCAGTGGGGTTTGCATGTGGCTTGCATGTCACATGGCTGGGTGATTGTTGGGTGTACAGGGCTGGATGTGGGCTCAGGTGCTCATGGCTCCAGGGCTGGTGCTCCACCCATTGTGCCACCTGGCCATACCTACAATTATTACTATTATTTTTTTAATTTTAATTTTTTTCTCTCCCTTTATCGCTCAAGCGAGTCTATATTTATGGGGGTGGTATTTCATTTACTCTTAAACAAGAATATTTTATTAATGTATAAAAAACCATTATTTGTACAAAATGAGAATAAATATTAAAGAAAAAAGAAAAAAAGAAAAAGGGCAGGGGTAGTAAGTATCCCAGACAAAGCAAAATAAAAAAATACATCTAATTAAAAGGGATAAGCAAGAAAATTACATTTTGCTCAAAGTTAACAGACAAAAATACTAAATATGTGCCAAATAGTATAGCACCTAAATACCTAAAGTAAAGGTTTAAAATGAGTTACAGGAGGAAATAGATAGTAAAACTATACTAATAATTACCCCTCTCAGAACTAGGGAAATGTAATCATAAAATAAAAAAAAGATGAATAGCACTTTAGAAAAGTTAGATATAAAAAGACATCTGGAGAAAACTGAAGAGGCATTAAAAATATATGCTTTTCTTCAACTGTACCTGTAAGATTAATATAACAGTGTAAGAAAACTATTGAATTAATAAAAATAGTTGATTTATGAAAAAACAATAAAATAGATAAAACATTGACTAATATGATTTAAGAGAGGGCCAGAAAGAGACAGAGACAGAGACAGAGAAAGGAAAAGAGAAGAAGAGGGAGAGGGAAAAGAAAGATGGAAGGGAAGAGGGACAGAGAGAGAAACCAAATCACTAGTATAAAAAATGACTATCATTAATGAAGATGAAATCAAAATTATAAGGAGTAATTTTTTTCCAATTATATAAGCTAATAAATTTAACAATTTGAAATGGAAGAACATTTACAAAATTAAAAACTGTCTAGATTAACAGAAGAGGAAATTGGATAACTCAATCTATTCTAGGAAAAAGAAAACAAAAACCCCAAATAAAATACTAGCTAGGAAACCATAATAATATATTACAAAATTATACATTGGGACTAAGTGGAATTTACACAGGAGTGAAGGAATGGTTCAATATAAGGAAAACTATTAACATGAATATAACAATAATAAAAGTAACAAAAATTATATGATGATAGCAATAGATGGCAGAAAAAATCTTTGGATAAAATTTAATACTCATTCCTACTAAAAACACTTGAATGCATAGATATAAATGAATTTTCCCCTAAAATGTTTAGAAACATCTATGTAAAACCACCAGCAAACATTTGTAAAGAGAATAGTATCCTTGAATGAAATGAGTGAAATGAGTAGAAACAAAGGGACATTGTTTATATAAAAAAAAGTTAAACAGTTCTAAGAAAAACTTTAATCCATTTTGAGTATTATAAATACAAGTCAACTACAAAGGACTTACAAGGATGGATGTATGTATGTATTTGTATCTTACGGAAGCTTTTTCTCAAGTGAGGTGGGAAAAGGGGGGGGGCAGGAAATAAAAAGTACACAGCAGAAAACAGAAGAAAATTTGGAAGCCCATAAAAGCAGTGTAATTTTGCAACCTTGTAGTATTTATTACAGTTTTACAAAAAAGGGAAACAAATATTCATGGTTTTATGTTGAATCCCCTTTTTATATCTTGTGTACATGAAAATGTTCTTTTTGTCTTTTTGTATTTACATTTAAAATGAAAAAAAAATTTAAGTTCCCTTTTTTATATCTTGAGATCCGAGATGCACCAAGGAAATATCTTCCCAGATGGTTAAATTCCAGCATCTAGAATACCACAATATCCCAGAAGTTTGCTTTGTCATATTTTACTGAAGAAATCTCAAACTTTATCCCACTCATATATGTCCATCACACCTTAAAATCTCCTTTCTCCTATGTGTTTCTTTTTGTTTTGGGGTTTTTTTTTTAGGTTTTTGCAAGGCAAATTGGGTTAAGTGGCTTGCCCAAGGCCACACAGCTAGGTAATTATTAAGTGTCTGAGACCAGATTTGAACCCAAGTACTCCTGAGTCCAAGGCTGGTGCTTTATCCACTACGCCACCTAGCCGCCTCTCTCCTATGTGTTTTCCCACCTATTACCCTTAAGCAAAGAAATTCCCAAAGTCCATTAATGCATAGGTTAACAATAGCTTAACAGGAGGAAGGAAATGGGTGTAACCATGGGAACCTTTCCCTCATTGGCTTGCTTTAGATTATACCTCCTAGAGCAGGCTTAGATCTTCTGGTCACTCATTTGGCATCTTTTCATGTGAGTTCCATGCAAATAGATGTATATGTATATATGTGTATACATATATATATTATATATATATATATTATATCCATTTTAAAAAGCAAAAACTTGATGCTTTGAGATGATATATCCTGGGTGGTCTCTATATATACTATGGCATCAAGGAGATTATGACTGCTTCAGAGAAGATCTACAACTAAACCAGGAGAACTATCTGCTAAAAAGGGATTTAACCTGAATTCCAGACCTCTTATCTTTTCCCTATGAAGGAATGCTGTCCCCTACCTCAACAAAAACAGAGAACTGCTCACACATAGTAGCCAAGGTATTTGCTGGCCTAAATGAGCTTGAGACTGATTCTTAAATCTCTAGGTGAGTGATAGTAATCCTGAGATGAATATTTTCAGACTAGAATCTTTATTTCTCATCCAACTGACCTCTTCAATTTCATGATCTCCAAAAACTAATCAGGCTGCAAGAAGAAATAAATTCTAAAACTCATGTGTCTTCAGCTCAGGTCTCAACCTTCATTACCACCACTCTCCCCACCCTCCTTACTCCTCATGCTCTGCTTTTAGCTTCTTTATATGTGTTCTCTTCCCCCATTATTTTGTGAGCTCTTAAAGGGGAGGGGCTGTCATGCCTTTCTTATGCCTGGAATCAGGCAGACCTGAGTTCAAGTCTGTCCTCAAGACATTCAATAACTGTGGGATCCCAGGCAAGTGTATTGTGATTTTAAGTGTTCGTGGATCTGCTCCCACAAAATGACACTCTCATACAACAAATTTTAATAGGGATTTATTAAACTAAAAAGGAATAGGACAATAAGACGAACGACACTGACACAAACAATACAAAATTACACAGAGTATTAAAACTATTACAATAATTATTAAGATAGAGGAAAAAGAAAAAGAAAAAGTAAACATCACCACTTCAGGGGAACACCGTCTCTCAAAGTCAATGCTGGGGAAGCCCCGGATCAATCCAGCATGAGACCCAAAGGGGAGAATCCCAGGCAACTCGTCAGCTCCATGGGTGAGGCTTCGGTGTTTTTTAACCCGAAAGTGATTTTTATATATTAGAGGACAAAGAAGGCATAAAGCCAAGGCTTGGGCTAAGTTCCAGTATTCAGTAATAAATTTAAAAAAACCATCTGTAGATTGTGTGACCTGCTGAAGGCCATGTACTCGTAAAGGGCATATTCTTAATTAAATCGTTTATCCTGAAGGAGGTAGCCAACTTCTTTCAAGGATAAACAGCTCCTGGAATGGCTAGTTCCTGGAATTACAGCTGCCGATAATCAGTAGAGTTCATGGATCAGTCAATCAGGCCTTGGATGGTTAGTATTTGAAATGATCTTATAAAATGGGTAAACTGATTTTTTCCCTTCAGCAAGTCACTTAAACCTCTGTTTACCTTAATTCACTTAACTTTTATAGTTATGTGGAATGCATGGACCCACTCCCCCTCATCTCCATATGAAAACATAAGGTAGGACACGGTCTTCTGATAGCCACCAAGTTGGAAGAGAACCTATACCAAAGCAACAGAATCTTTTATGCTCTTAAGTGAACAGGAATTCAACCTCTTTAGTGCCCCTAAATCACCAAAAAACTACATCAATGCTACCAAGAAGCTGCATTACGGGAGGCAGAGCTTTATTGACTGAAAGACTTTGTATTATTTAAAAGCTCTTATGACCTTTACTAGACAATCCTGTATGGAACAGGCAGTACTAAGAAGAAAAAGAAAAATGTTTCCATTCCCCAAAACAGTCATCATAAAGAAAAAGAAGAAAGAAGAAAAACAATTTGAAGGACAATGAAAGTTCACAATCTTAGGTTCTTCCATTCCCCTACAGACAGACAAATTTTCAGAATTAAGTTAAATAGTACATGTGGGGGGCAGATAGGTGGCGCAGTGAATAAAGCACCAGCCCTGGAGTCAGGAGTACCTGGGTTCAAATCCGGTCTCAGACACTTAATAATTATCTAGCTGTGTGGCCTTGGGCAAGCCATTTAACCCCATTTGCCTTGCAAAAACCTAAAAAAAAAAATAGTACATGTGGTAGGTGATATTGAATCTTTGAAGTTCACAATGGATCTCCTAATGCAAGATGATGATGGTGAACCAGAACAGTGCCAGGAATACTGGCACCTCAACACAGTCATAGATTCTTCTTTTGATGTAAAACAGTAACAATGAGTGGGAATAACGCCAGTAACATTGGAACCATAGCACAAATTAAAACTTTTTTTTCCTTAGGTTTTTGCAAGGCAAATGGGGTTAAGTGGCTTGCCCAAGGCCACACAGCTAGGCAATTATTAAGTGTCTGAGACCGGATTTGAACCCAGGTACTCCTGACTCCAGGGCTGGTGCTTTATTTCATTTTCTAATTATAGTAAATGTATACTTAAAATAAATAGAGTTCCCTTGCTGATTTGGTGGTAATTCTGAGTCCCTGGATGGGGATGAAAGTCATTATTCAGCATATATATATATATATATGAGGAGGGGATAATTCCTCCACAGAGGTTTCTAAGGGGTCAAAGATTTTATGTAATTTCCCTGACATGGGTCTTAGGGATCTTTGATGCGTGAGGGATTCAGGGTGACAATTCAGGGATTACTGAATTGTGTGGCACTCTAGGGAGAGCCTAGGTATCAACTTAGATCTTATGACATTGCATACAAGAACTTAATAAGGTCTTACCAGCTTATTTTTATAGTATTATTTTTTCCCACTTACATATAAAGATGGTTTTCAACATTCATTTTTGTAAAATTTTCTCCCTCTCTTCCTTGACTCTCTCCTCCCCAAGCAATCTGATGTCATTGAAACATATATAATTATATTAAATATATTAATCTTGTGGTGGAAGAAAAATCAGAAAAAAAGGAAAAAACCATGAGAAAAAAAAAAACAAAAAAGCTCATTCCCAATAATATCACTCCTTGCTCTTTCATCCTTTCTTGAAATGAGTTATCTGAGTCATCTCAGAGAAAAGGAAGTCTACCAACTGAGGGAGACCTGAATTATTTCTCCAGGCTATAGATAAGTTTCTGAAGACAGTTTTTGTGAAGAAAATAAGGAAAGACTGAAGAGGGTCTGACAAAAATAGTTCATTCTTATTATGTAAGTATTCCTGGAGACTAGATGCCAGAAATCACTGGTCTAAAAAGCCCCATTTGTAGAGTGTAGAGTTTCACAAACTTGACTTTTGGGCATTTGGACACCTAACAAGAGCAGTCAGATACATGATGTTGCTATTACTGATTAGCAGAAGCAAAAATCTCTTATCATAAGTCAAGAGAGTACCACTTTGCCTGCTGCGTTAGGTGCCAGTTGGGTTAGGTGCCAGCTCTGACTGGCACAAGAAATCCAGTTCAGCAGAAATAGTTGCTGTGTCTCTGGTTAGGGGAATAATATCGCCTATGCCTAACACAATATGGTATCATCATCCCAATACTGGCAATGGACCCACTCCTCACTCTCCATTTATCACCTTATTTTCTTTTAGTGGTTCCAACCTGGTTGTTTATTATATGATGTCTCTGGTGGGTTCTGACAAACCCCCACAAACAATTGTATTCATTGAGAAGCATAGGTAAAACTTCTCCACTGGTCCTTTCTTCACAGGAAAGAGTCTTTGATTTTCAAGCCCTGGGCTCTCCAGGCTCCAACAACTTGGCCAGACTTATGGTCACTGCCCAGGAATTGTATGAATAAAGATAATCTTTTCCCTATCCCTCAAGGCTCTCTCATATGCCAGCACATCAGTCAACTAGAAGAACCTTCATTCTCATAGCAGATAGAGACACATATAGACCAAGTAAAATTACATTCTCCAGGAGCCAAGTTTTCATAGGCCGGGGCTCATTAAACTAGCAGAGGAGGCTAAGTTCTATGCCTTGGATTAAAGGCTTAAATGTCTGGCATAGTACTCAACTTATTTGTGAAGAGTTCTAACCCTGAAAGGACTCAGGTAAGTTTGATTTTGAATGTACTATGACCATTTAGCAATATAAGCTAATTATATTTATATATGGTTAGGGAACTCATAATAGACATCTCTAAGAAGAGTGAGTATATGATCCTGTGTCATCTATTTAAGATATCCAATTAAGGAACATGGAGTCTCAAAACCTAAAGAGTTCATTAAGGCTCTGGACTTCCTTCTTAGATAATTAGAAAAGAAGTAGCTTATTCTAGATTGTGACCATAATTGTCAAGATTTTTTTTTATTTAATATTTATTTATTCTCATTTTGTACAATGTTTTTTATACATTAATAAAATATTCTTGTTTAAGAGTAAACAAAATACCCCCTCCCCCCCCAAAAAATAGACTCACTTGAGTGATAAAGTAAAGGGGAGAGAAAAAAATTAAAATTAAAATTAAAAAAATAATAGTAATAATTATAGGTATGGCCAGGTGGCGCAGTGGACAGAGCACCAGCCCTGAAGCCAGGAGCACCCAAGTCCATATCCAGCCCCGTACACCCAACAATCACCCAGCTGTGTGACATGCAAGCCACCCCAACCCCACTGCCCTTCATAAACCAAAAAAAGAAAAAAAAAGAACTAAAATAAACTAAAATAGCAATAAGAGTAGGGGCAGCTGGGTGGCAGACAGAGCACTGGCCCTTAAGCCAGGAGAACCCAGGTCCAAATCCAGCCTCAGACACTCAACGATCACCCTGCTATGCAGCCCCAGGCAGGCCACCCAGCCCCATTTGCCCTGCACCCCTCCCCAAAATAATAATAATAAAAAATGTGCTTCAGTCTGTGTTCCAACACCAACAACTCTGTCACGGGTGGATCACATTCTTTATAAGTCCATAACAAAAGTTACTTCCATATTTTTCTACCATTGCCATTGCTAATTGCAACTCCCTCCTTTCGTATTTCTCTACTACCATGTACTATATTTTCTCTCTCCTTTTACTCTGACTCTGCTGTAGCGTAGCTGAGTGGTGCAGCAGACAGATCCCTGGCTCTGGGGCCAAGAGGCCCTGAGCCCCCATACCACCCCTTAGGCCCAGCATCCACCTGGCCCCATGGTCCCGGACAGGGCATCCAATCCCAGCCCCTTGCAAGAAGTAAAAAAGAAAATGCATTATATCTGACCACTCTCCCCCCCACCATGGTCCATCCTCTCCTCCATCACTCACATCCCCACCCCTTCCCCCTGTCCCCCCACTCCTTCTTACTCCAGATGTCTATACCCCATTGAGTATATATGCTGTTTCCTCTCCTAGCCACCTCTGATGAGTGAAGATTCCCTCATTCCCCCTTGCCTTCCCCCCTTCCATATCATTGCAATAGCTCATTATAATAAAGAAAAATCTTATTATATGAAATATCTTGGCCTATTCCCCCTCTCCTTTTTCTTTCTCCCATTACATTTCCCTTTTTTTCTATTGACTCCATTTTTACACTATATTTTATCTTCAAATTCAACTTTCTCCTGTGCTTCATCTATAAAAGCTCCTTCCACCTGCTCTGTTAATTGAGAAGGTTCATATGAGTATTATCAATGTCATTTTTCTATACAAGAATATATGCAGTTCATCATCATTAAGTCTCTCATATTTTCTTCTTCTCCTCCAATCTCTATGCTTCACCTGAGTCCTGTATTTGAAGATCAAACCTTCTGTTCAGCTCTGACCATTCTAACAGAAACATTTGAAAATCCCCTGGTTCATTGAAAGTCCATCTTTTTCCCTGGAAGAGGACATTCAGTTTTGCTGGGTAGTTGATTCTCGGTTGCATTCTAAGCATTTTTGCCTTCTGGTATATTATATTCCAAGCCCTATGAGATTTTAATGCAGTTGCTGCTAAGTCCTGTGAGATCCTGATTGCAGCACCACAGTATTTGAATTGTGTCTTTCTGGCTGCTTGTAATATTTTCTCTTTGACTTGGGAGTTCTGGAACTTGGCTATAATATTCCTGGGGGTTGGTTTTTGGGGATCTCTTTCTCAGGGGGAATCGGTGGATTCTCTTCATTTCTATTTTGCCCTCTGCTTCTAGGATATCAAGGTAATTTTCTTGTAGTAATTCTTTGAAAATGATGTCAAGGCTCTTTTCCTGATCATGACTTTCAGGTATTCCAATAATTTTTAAATTATCTTTCCTAAATCTGTTTTCCATATCAGTTGTTTTTTCAATGAGATGTTTCACATTTTCTTCTAATTTTTCATTCTTTTGGTTTTGAAGTATTGAATCCTGATTTCTCGTAAATTCATCAGTCTCTCTGAGTTTTATTCTTTGTCTGAAGGATTTGTTTTCCTCAGAGAGCTCTCTTATCTCTTTTTCCATCTGGCCAGTTCTGTTTTTTAAAGCATTCTTCTCCTCAATAACGTTTTGAACTGTTTTATCCATTTGACCTAAGCTGGTTTTTAGCATGCTATTTTGTTCAGCATTTTTTTGGATTTCCTTGACTAAGCTGCTGACTTCATTTTCATGTTTTTCCTGCACCTCTCTCATTTCTTTTCCCAGTTTTTCTTCTAACTCCCTCATTTGATTTTCAAAGTCTTTTTTGAGCTCTGTCATAGCCTGAGCCCAATTTCTGTTTTTCTTGGAGTCTTTAGATGCAGGAGCTTGTGCTTCCTCGTCTTCAGACTGAGTGTTTTGATCCTTCTTGGGCTCACAGGAAAAATATTTCTCAATGGTGTTTCTCTTGTTTCTCTGCTTGCTCATTTTCCCAGCCTCAGACTGGTTTTGGGGTGCTTCCTGAACCTTTAGGACACTCCCACAAGGATCTCAGTGTGTGAGGCTCTGTCCTCCCCTCTGGTCTGTGAATGACCATAAGCGTCCCCCTCTGCCACGGGGCTGAGGTGGGGGGGGGGGGCCCTGCTGTTCCATGGGGGGGGGGCCTATACTGCGATTAGGATCAGAATGTGGTCAGAACCCCAGAGTCCTGTTCCGGGGCAGAGGACAGAGCTGGGCAGTCTCTCTTCACTCCCCTCCCTAGGTTCAATGGGCTCATGCCCTGGGGATTCCTGCTTACTGGCTCTGCCTGCTTCTGTTTCCTGGATCTGGACTGCCTTGGCCATGCTGCTAGCTGTGTACCCTGAGGGCTGGGCTTCACATGCTCGCTCTGGCAGAGGTTCCCCCCCCCCCCCGCACTGTTCCCCCAATTTGTGCCTGGTGCTCCCCGGGGCGTAGATCAGGAAACTCCCCTGGTACTGTGAGCCTCGGCTCCCAGCACCCTGGGACTGCCTCCAGGACGGTGAAGTTCTTTTGCTCTGGCGGGCCACCCCTCCGACCCCGGGGAGAAGAGCCTTTCTGCTCTTTTCCAGGTTACCTTGAGTAGGAGAACTGCTTCACTGGGTCCCTCTGTGGGTTCTGTCTCTCAAAAATATAGAGTCCTTAGTTTATAAGTTTTATGAGAGAGCGCCTAAGATAAGATCCTCTCTTGTCTCCATCTTGGCTCCACCCCCAGTCATCAAGATTTTTGCCACCCATTTGATTTCCTGAAACTTGTATGGGGGGGGGGCAGATCCTAGATTTTCTTATTTACCACTGCATATCCTTCAAATGTGTGACCGCCTTACCTGACTCAGTGAGCATAAACATCATGGCGTACATCAAAACCCAGAGGAAGGAAGGTATCTTTTAGGTTTCTGCTCACCATAATGTGACTATAAGAGGGAGAGTTCAGGTAACCCTGGAGAAGAACAATGAAAGTAAATGGAGGGTCAGCTAGATGGCACAGAACCTGAGTTCAAATTTGAAAGAAGGAAGGAAAGAAGGAAGGAAAGAAGGAAAGAGGAATTTCTTCCCTGAAGAAAACAAACTACTCCTGATTAGCTTTAGTCACAGGTGGTTTCCCTTCTGTTCGTAATTTTCTTGGGATCCAGATCTCAAAGCATCTTAGCCTTTTCCAACACAGTACAATTCATGATTCACAAGCTTAAGTCTTTGCCCCAAGTTACTTTAAGGACTAGGTAGATGCTGAGCTCTTTCCCTCAGACTCAGGGGAGATTTATACAGGAACCTCAGTAAGCTTCTGCAGTCTGGAGCCTGAATTTTCATGGCAATGAAAAGAGGGAGAGAGTAACAGAATATAGGGTTCAGTTTTGTTGCAAACCCATGTGTTGGGTTCTTAGGTTGCCTTAGTGGAGGCATCAGTTCTTGGGTTTGTTTCTTTAATCTCCTTTTGCATTCTAGATGTTTTAACCATGGTGACAGCTGAAGTTTTATTTTTGGTGAATAATTTGTGTTTTGAAGAGATCTGAGAGATCAAGTGTATCAGAGAAAATGTTTAATCTTCCATTTTGTTGGCCATATTATTCAGGGATTATTAATTATTTATGTTCTACAACTTAGTCGAATTTGTTTTTTGGGGAGGTAGAGATAAAATGTTAGAGAAAAAGTAACAACTTACCTGAGTTCTCCCCAAAAGCCCTCTGAACACTTTTAATAATATCACAAAACAATTCCTGGAGCAGCAGAATCCACAAAAGGACAGTGTGAAATCATTTTCCAGCTAAAGACAATGTAAAGGTCTGTCACACCCAGGGGAGAGTGAAGTCCAGTCCAGCACAGGCCACACCAAGCACAGCTAGGGTCCCAGTAAACCAGGGGCTACTCATGAGCCTCTCAGTCATCAGTAGCAACAGCTGCTTAGAGCTCAGTCCACAGATGGTGAGGGGGTTAAAAAATTGTTCAGAAGGAGATTACAGGGGTCTCTTTGCTAGCACTAAGGCAGGAAGACTCTGTTGCTTTGCCCATACTTGGATCTGATTTGCAGTCCTGGGTGGCAGTTACAAGGGAAGGAGGAGCACTAGCCCATCAGAGCTTGCAGCCCCAGTGAAACAGGGACCCTCATCACAATTACAGGGCAGAAAAAAATGCCCATGGTCATTCCCAGACCAGAGCCAGGAGAATAGTAAGCACACCCTTCTTTAGAACACATCTCCTTGAGAGACCTGAAAACTTATAGATCCCTCAAAGTATCTCTGAAAATAGCTGCACAAAACCCCAGAACTTGGGATAGAGCATCTTCCACCCTGGAAGCACAGCCCCAGATTGGAAAAAAATGAGCAAACAACAGAAAATTCTGACCATAAAATGGTGACATATGATGACAAAAATCAAAGCATACAATCAAAAGAAGATAAAGTCAAAACTCCTACATTCAAAGCTGCCAAGAAAATTATGATTGATCTCAGGTGATGGAAGAACTCAAAAAGGATTTCGAAAAAAAATAATAGGGGGTAGAACAAAAATTATAAAGACTACAACCAATAATCACCTACCCAGCAAAACTGAGTATAATCTTTCAGAGGAAAAAAATGTATATTCAATAAAATAGAGAACTTCCAAGCATTTTTGATGAAAAGCCTAGAGCTGAAAAGAAAAATCTGCCTTTCAAAAATAAGACTCGAGAAGCATAAAAAGGTAAACCAAAAAGATAAATCATAATAAGGACTTAATAAAGTTAAAGAGTTTATATTACAACATAGGAAGGCAATACTTGAAACTCAAAAACTTTATCATGAAAAGGGCAATTAGGAGTATATATAGACAGAGGTTACAGGTGTCAGTTGAATATGAAGAGATGACATCTAAAAATAATATTAAAGGGTGAGAAAGAGGAATGCACCTAAGGACAGCTAAGTGGTGTAATGGATAGAGCACCAGACCTGGAGTCAGGAGGATCTAAGTTCAAATCTGGCCTCAGACACTTAATAAATACTTAGCTATGTGACCTCAGGCAAGACACTTAACCCTGTTACCTTGCAAAAAAAAAAAGAAAAAAGAGGAATGCACATGAGGAAAGGGACAAGTAGAATGGGGTAAATTATGTCACATTTTTTAAAAAAATAAGAAAAAATTTCTACAACAGAGGGAAAGATAGGCGAGGAGGCAGGGGGATGAGTGAACTTTAACTCTCATAAGAATTGGCTCAAAAAGGGAATAACACACATATTCGAGAAATCTATATTACCCTCCAGAAAATAGGAGAAGGGGGAAAAGAGAAGGGCAGAGGGAGTGATAGAAGGAAGGGCAGATTGGAAGAGACAGTACTCAGGAAAAAAAAACACTTTTGATGAGGGACAGGGTGAAAGCAGAGGAAGAATAGAATAAATGGAGGGAACTGGAAGAAGTAAAATACAATCAGTGAAAACAGTTTTGAAGCAAGTTTCTCTGATAAAGGTCTCATCTCTCAAACACACACACACACACACACACTCACACACACATATAAATGAATCAAATTTATAAAAATCAGAGGTATTCCCCAATTGATAAATGATCAAGATACGAAAAGGTTTACACACACACACACACACACACACACACACACACACAAACATAAATGAATCAAATTTATAAAAATCAGAGGCACTCCCCAATTGATAAATGATCAAGATAAAAAAAGTTTTAAGATAAAGTCATCAAATCCATCCTTAGCCATATTAAAAAATACTCTAACTCACTATTGATTGGAGAAATACAAATAAAAACAATTTGAGGTACTACCTTATACCTAATAGATTGTCTAATAGAATAGAAAAGGAAAATGATGTTCTGGAGAGGTGGTGGAAAAAAAATGAGACTGTAATAAACTGATTCAACCATTCCATAGAGCAATTTGGAACTATGAGCAAAGATCTATATCCAAAAAAATTAAAAAACAACAAGGAAAAAGACCTATATGTACAAAAATATTATAATTTCTTTTTCAAGTTGAAAAGAATTGGAAATTGAAGGATGCCTGTCAATTGGGGAATGGCTGAACAAATTAGGGTATGTGATTGTGAAAGAATACTATTGTGATATGATGAGCAGGAGGTTCTCAGAAAAATCTGGAAAGTTTTACATGAGTTGATGCAAAATGAAATTTACAGTATATAATGTAACAGCAATATTGGAAGATGATCAGCTGTGAATGACTTAGATATTCTCAGCAATACAATGATCCAAGACAACTCTGAAAGACAGGATGAAAAATGCTATCCAACCCTAGAAAAAGAACTGATGGTGTCTGAAAACAGATTGAAGCAAACTTTTTTTATTTTATGTTTCTTGAGGGGTTTGGGGGATTTTTTGGGGGGAGAGGGTGGGTTTGCAAGACAATGGGGTTAAGTGACTTGCCCAAAGTCACAGGTAATTATTATATGCCTGAGGTTGAATTTGAACTCTGGTCCTCTAGTGCACTATCCACTGAGCCACCTAGCTGCCCCATTAAGGGTTTTTGGGTTTTTTTGGTCTATGTTTTATTTCAAAACCTCAACCTCCTGCTCTCAGATTTAGATGAATTTAACCATAAAATACACAAGAAGGAAGTTAAGGAGGTAGATTGTTAGAAAACTTAGACATGATAGACTTATGGAGGAAACTGAATGGGGATAAAAAGGAATATACCTTTTTCTCTGCAGTACATGGCACTTATACAAAAATTGACCCTGTACTACGGCATAAAAACCTAATGATCAACAGCAGAAAGGCAGAAATATTGAATACATCTTTCTCAGATCATAATGCAATAAAAATCACATGCAATATTGGGCCAGGGAGATATAGTACCCAAACTAAGTGGAAACTAAATAACCTTATTTTAAAGAATGAGTGGATCAAACAACAAATTATAGTAAGAATTAATTATTTCATCCCAGATAATGACAGTAATGAAACAACATATCAAAGCCTATGGGATACACTCAAGGCAACTGTTAGGGGATATAATATATCTTTAAATGCTTTCATGAATAAATTAGAGAAAGAGGAAATCAATGAACTAAATATATAACTAAAAAAATTATAGAAAGAACAAATTAAAACCCCCAGTTATATATCAAATTAGAAATTCTAAAAATTAAAGGAGAAATTAAAAAAATTGAAAGCAAGAAAACTATTGAACTAATAAATAAAACCAAGAGTTGGTTTTATGAAAAAACCAATAAAATTGATAAACCTATGGGCAATTTGATTAAAAAAAGAAGAAAACCAAATTGCTAGTATCATAAATGAAAAAGGTAAACTCACCATAAAATGAGGAGGAAATTAAAGTAATAATTTGGAATTATTTTGCCCAACTCTATGCCAATAAATATGATAATCTAAGTGAAATGGATGAAAATTTACAAAAGTATAAATTACCCAGGCTAAATGAAGAGGAAATTAAATACCTAAATAATCCTGTCTCAGAGAAATAAATTCAATAAGCCATTACTGAACTCCCTAAGAAAAAATCTCCAGGGCCAGATGGATTCACAAGTGAATTTTTTTTTTTTTTTGCAAATCATTCTATTTTAATGAGCGTCAGACAACTGTCAAGACTCTTAAGTCCTAGATAGCTAGAAGATCTGCTTAACTGGAAATAGTTCCTCTACTTCTATAATATCCTTGACATACTGTCTCAGAAGGTGTTTTTTTAATGATATTGGGTGATCTCAATCTCTCTACCCAATAAGTTATAAATAACTACATTGACCACTCAGTCCTTCCTAAAAGAAGATTTTAAGATTTTTCAGCAGTATTATTCATCATAAGTACCTAAACTAGACTAAAACTACCAATGGTCACCCAGTGCAAATTCAGAGCATCCAGAAAAACAAGGAAAGATTTAGAAAAACTGATGCAAAGGGAAATGAACAGAACCAGGAGAACATTATACATCACAGCAGGAATAATGTATGATGATCTATCATAGATAACTAACCATTCTCAGCAATAAAATAATCTTGTAGGGCTTATGATAAAAGGTGCTGACCACCTCCAGAAAAAGAACTAGAGCTTAAATGCAGATCAAAGATAGTTTTTCTTTATATTTTTTGGGAAAAGGGGTTTGTATGTGTTTTCTTTTTTATTCATTCATTCATTTATTTATTCTTACTTTTGTACAAATGTTTTTGTATACATTACTAAAATATTCTTGTTTAAGAGTAAACATAATACCTCCTCCCCCCAAAAATATAGACCTGCATGACTGATAATGTAAAGGAAAGAGGAAAAAATTTAAAAAAAAATAATAATAATAATGGCAGCTAGGTGGCCACAGTGGACAGAGCACCTGCCCTGGAGCCAGGAGCACCCGAGCCCAAATCCAGCCACAGACACCCAAACAATCACCCAGCTGTGCAGCCCCAGGCAAGCCACCCATCCCCATTTGCCCTGCAACCCCCCCAAATAATAATAATAACAATAATAATAATAATAATAATAATGATAACACCTCCCGCTCTATAATGGGTGGATCACATTCTTTATGATGTCCATCACAAAAGCTATTTCCATATTTTTCCACTATTGCCATTGCTGATCACAACTCCCTCCATTCATACGTCCCCACTACCATATACTATAATTTCTCTCTCCTTTCACTCTGTCCCTCTTCTTAAATGTGCTGTCCGGTAGCTGAGTGGTGCAGCAGACAGATCCCCAGCCCTGGGACCAAGAGACCCTGAGCCCACATACCACCCCTTAGGCCCAGCATCCACCCAGCCCTATGGTCCCAGACAGGCCATACAATCCCAGCTCCTTGCAAGAAGTAAAAAAGAAAATGTGTTATATCTGACCACTCTCCCCCCACGGTCCACCCTCTCCTCCATCACTCACATCCTCCCCCTTTCTCCCTGTCCCCCTTCTCTCCTTCTTACTCCAGATGTCTACACCCCATTGAGTGTACATTCTGTTTCTTCTCCAAGTAACCTCTGATGAAAGCAAAGGTTCCCTCATTTCCCCCCCTCGCCTTCCAACCCTTCAATATCATTGCAATAGCTCATTGTAATAAAAAAAAATCTTATTATATGAAATATCTTGGCCTATTCCACCTCTCCTTTTTCTTTCTCCCATTACATTTCCCTTTTAGCCATTGACTCCATTTTTACACTATATCATATCTTCAAATTCAGCTCTCTCCCGTACTTCATCTATAAAAGCTCCTTTTACCTTCTCTATTAAATGAGAAGGTTCATATGAGTATTATCAGTATCATTTTTCTATGCAGGACTAGGCTGCTGACTTCATTTTCATGTTTTTCCTGCATCACTCTCATTCCTTTTCCCAATTTTTTCTCTGTCTCCCTCACTTGATTTTCAAAATTTTTTTTGAGCTATCATAGCCTGAGCCTAATTTCTGTTTTCCTTGGAGTCTTTAGATTCAGGACTTTGTACTTCCTCATCCTCAGATTGAGTATTTTGATCCTTCTTGGGATCATAGACAAAGTATTTCTCAATAGTGTTCCTCTTTTTTTCTCTGTTTACTCATTTCTCCAGCTTGTGCCTGGTTTGGGGGTGCTTCCTGAGCTTTTGAATTAATACTCTCTGTGTGTGAGGCTCTGTCTTCCTCCCTGGTCTGTGAATGACCACAAATGCACCCCTCTGCCACAGGGCTGAGGTGGAGGCGGGGGGGGGGGGGGGGGGGCTGCTGTTCTATGGGGGGCCTAGACTGCAATCAGGATCTGAATGTAATCAGAGCCCCAGAGTCCTGTTCCAGGGACAGAGGACAGAGCTCAGCAGTCTCTCTCCACTCTCCTACCTGGGCTCAGCACTCATGCCTGGGGGCTCCTGCTTACCAGCTCCACCTGCTTCTGGTTCCTGGATCTGGGCTGCTGTAACCACACTGCTCACTGAGTGCCCTGAGGGTTGGGCTTCACACGCTTGCCCTAGCAGAGGACCCCCCATCCCCGGTGCTCCCTGGGGTGTAGGTCAGGAAACTGCCCCGCTCTCATGAGCCACAGCTCCCAGCACCTTGGGGCTGACTCTGGGAGGCTGAAGTTCCTTCACTCTGGTGGGCCACCCCCTAACTCCACGGAGCTGAGCCTTTCCGCTCCTTTCCAGGTTACCTTGGGCTGGAGAATTGCCTCACTGGATCCCTTTGTGGGTTCTGTCTCTTGAAAATTCAGTTAGAGCCCTTAGTTTATAAATTGGAAATATCAGAGAGGGCGCACCTAAGAGACGATCCTCTCCTGTCACCATCTTCCACAAGTGAATTCTATCAAACATTCAAGGAACAACTGGTTCCAATTCTACATAAATTCTTTGGAAAAATAGGTGAAGACCGGAACTCTGGCTAACTCTTTCTATGACAACAATATGGTGCTAATACCTAAATCAGGAACAGTTAAAATAGAGAAAGAAAACTATAGACCTATCTCCCTGATGAATATAGATGCAAAAATCTTAAATAAAATTTTAGCAAAACAATTACAAGTTACCACTAGGATAATACATTATAACCAAGTAGGATTTATCCCAGGAATGCAGGGTTGGTTCAATATTAGGAAAACTGTTAGTGTAATTAGTTATCTCAACAACAAACCTATCAGAAATCATATGATTATATCAATAGATGCTGAAAAAGCTTTATTTTTATTATTTTTTTGTTGCTTATATTTTTGCATTCTTTGTCTCTCATTTGTTTTAGCACCCTGAAATAGACTGACTTAGTGAGTAGAATCTTTTTGTTGGGGGGGGGGCGGCATAGCAAGGCAATGGGCTCACCCAAGGCCACAGAGCAAGGCAATTATTAAATGTCTGAAGCCGGATTTGAACTCAGGTACTCCTAACTCCAGGCTCAATGCTCTATCCACTGTACCACCTAGCCGCCCCCTGAAAAAACTTTTGATAAAATACAGCACCCATTCCTACTAAAAACACTAGAGAGCATAGTAATAAATGGATTGTTCCTTAGAATAATAAGCAGCATCTATCTGAAACCATCAACAAGCATTATGTGCAATGGGGATAGGCTAGAGGAATTCCCAATAAGATCAGGGGTGAAACAAGGATGTCCAAGAAGAAAAAGAAATTGAAGGAATTAGAATTGGGAAAGAAGAGACAAAACTCTCACTCTTTGCAGATGACATGATGGTATACCTAAAGAATCCCAAAATATCATCTAAAAAACTACTAGAAATAATTAGCAATTTTAGCAAAATTCACAGGATATAAAATAAACCCTCATAAATCCTCAACATTTCTATATATGACTAGCAGATACAGCAGAAAGAGCTAGAAAGAGAAATTCCACTCAAAATAGCTTCAGACAATATAAAATACCTGGGAGTCTACCTGCCAAGGCAGACTCAGAAACTTTTTGAAAACAATTACAAAACACTTCTCACACAAATAAAATCAGATTAAATTAAAAAAAACACATTATCTTATGTCATCTTGCTATCTCATATTTTTTTTTTTCTTTTTAAGGATATGATTTTTGTAAAGACTAACAGACTGCCTTTTGGGGGGTGAGGGGGAGGGAAGCAAGATTAGGGGAAAAAATTGTAAAATTCAAAATAAATAAAATCTTTCAAAAAAAACACGACCAAGGGGCGGAGCCAAGATGGCGACAAGAAGGGATCTAGTCTCAGGAGCTCTCTGATAAAACTCATCAGCTAAGGACTCTAACTAAACTTTCGAGAGACAGAACCCACAAAGGGACCCAGTGAGGCAGTTCTCCTACTCAAGGTAACCTGGAAAAGAGCAGAAAGGCTCTGCTCCCCGGGGTCAGAGGGGTGGCCCGCCAGAGTGAAAGAACTTCAGCCTCCCAGAGGCAGCCCCAGGGTGCTGGGAGCCTCAGCTCACAGCAGCGGGGGAGTCTCCTGAGCTGCACCCAGGGGAGCACCGGCACAAAGTGGGGGAACAGCAGGGGGGACCTCTGCCAGAGTGAGCACATGGAGCCCAGCCCTCAGGGCACACAGTCTGCAGCTTGGTCTTTCCCCAGTCTGATCCAGAAACAGAAGCAGGCGGAGCCAGTAAGCAGGAGCCCCCAGGGCATGAGCCCATTGAGCCTGAGGGAGGGGAGTGAAGAGAGAGAGACTGCAGAGCTCTGTCCTCTGCCCCTGGAACAGGACTCTGGGGCTCTGACCACATTCAGATCCTAATCGCAGTATAGGCCCCCCCATAGAACAACAGGGCCCCCCCCACCTCGGCCCCGTGACAGAGGGGGGCGCTTATGGTCATTCACAGACCAGGAGGGAGGACAGAGCTTCACACACTGAGACCCTCGTGGGAGTGTCCCAAAGGCTCAGGAAGCACCCCAAACCAGGCCCAGGCTGGGAAAATGAACAAGCAGAGAAATAAAAGAAAGACTATTGAGAAATATTTTGCTCATGAACCCAAGAAGGATCAAAATACTCAGTCTGAAGATGAGGAAGCACAAGCTCCTGCATCTAAAGACTCCAAGAAAAACAGAAATTGGGCTCAGGCTATGACAGAGCTCAAAAAAGACTTTGAAAATCAAATGAGGGAGTTGGAAGAAAAACTGGGAAAAGAAAGGAGAGAGATGCAGGAAAAACATGAAAATGGAGTCAGCAGCTTAATCAAGGAAATCCAAAAAAATGCTGAAGAAAATAGCATGCTAAAAACCAGCTTAGGTCAAATGGATAAAACAGTTCAAAAAGTTATTGAGAAGAAGAATGCTTTAAAAAGCAAAATTGGCCAGATGAAAAAAGAGATAAGAAAACTCTGAGAACAAATCCTTCAGACAAAGAATAGAATTCAGGGCGATTGATGAATTTACCAGAAATCAGGAATCAATACTTCAAAACCAAAAAAATGAAAAATTAGAAGAAAATGTGAAATATCTCATTGAAAAAACAACTGATATGGAAAACAGACTTAGGAAAGATAATTTAAAAATTTTTGGAATACCTGAAAGTCATGATCAGGAAAAGAGCCTTGACATCATTTTCAAAGAATTACTACAGGAAAATTGCCCTGATACTCTAGAAGCAGAGGGCAAAACAGAAATGGAGAGAATCCACCGATCCCCCTGAGAAAGAGATCCCAAAAAACCAACCCCTAGGAATATTATAGCCAAGTTCCAGAACTCCCAAGTCAAAGAGAAAATATTACAAGCAGCCAGAAGGACACAGTTCAATATCGTGGAGCTGCAGTCAGGATCACACAGGATTTAGCAGCAACTACATTGGAAGCTCGTAGGGCTTGGAATACAATATACCGGAAGGCAAAAGAGCTTAGAATGCAGCCAAGAATGAACTACCCAGCAAGGCTGAATGTCCTCTTCCAGGGAAAAAGATGAACTTTCAATGAACCAGGAGAATTTCAAAGGTTCCTTTTGGAATGGCCAGAGCTGAATAAAAGGTTTGATCTTCAGATACAGGACTCAGGTGAAGCATGGAGATTGGAGGAGAGGGGGGAAATATGAGGGACTTAATGAGGATGAATTGCATGTATAGAAAAATGATACTGATAATATTCATATGAACCTTCTCAGTTAATAGAGCAGGTAGAGGGAGCTTTTATAGTTGAAGCACAGGAGAAAGCTGAATTCAAAGACAAAATATGGTGTAAAAATGGAGTCAATAGGAAAAAAAGGGAAATGGAATGGGAGAAAGAAAAAGGAGAATGGGAATAGTCCAAGATATTTCACATAATAAGATTTTTTTATTACAATGAGCTATTGTAATGATATGGAAGGGGGGAGGCAGGGGGGAATGAGGGAACCTTTGCTGTCGTCAGAGATGGCTAGGAGAGGAAACATCAAATATACTCAATGGGGTATAGACATCTGGAGTAAGAAGGAGGGGGGAGCAGGGGGAAGGGGTGGGGATGTGAGTGATGGAGGAGAGGATGGACCATGGGGGGACAGTGGTCAGATATAACACATTTTCTTTTTTACTTCTTGCAAGGGGCTGGGAATGGAAGGCCTGCCCAGGACCACAGGGCCAGGTGGATTCTGGGCCTAAGGGGTGGTATGGGGGCTCAGGGCTTCTTGGCCCCAGGACCAGGGATCTGTCTGCTGCGCCACTCAGCGACCCTACAGCAGAGTCAGAGTGAAAGGAGAGAGAAAATAGAGTACATGGTAGTGGAGAAATAAGAAAGGAGGGAGTTGCAATCAGCAATGGCAACATTGGAAAAATATGGAAGTAACTTTTGTGATGGACTTATCATAAAGAATGTGATCCACCCGTGAGAGTTGTTGGTGTTGGAACAAAGACTGAAGCACATTTTTTGTTATTATTATTTGGGGGAGGTGCAGGGCAAAGTGGGGCTGGGTGGCCTGCCTGGGGTCACATAGCAGGGTGATCTTTGGGTGTCTGGGGCCGGATTCAGACCCGGGTGCTCCTGGCTCAAGGGCCAATGCTCTGTCTGCCACTCAGCCACCCCTACTATTATTACTATTTTATTTTGGGTCTTTTTTTTTCTTCCTTCTTTTTGGTTTTTGCAGGGCAGTGGGGATCGGGCAGCTTGCATGTCACACAGCTGGGTGATTGTTGGGTCTACAGGGCTGGATGTGGGCTTGGGTGCTCGCGGCTCCAGGGCTGGTGCTTCCTCCATTGCACCACCTGGCCATACCTACAATTATTACTATTTTTTTTAATTTTAATTTTTTTCCTCTCCCCTTTACTTTTTTCACCCAAGCAAGTCTATCTATATTCATGGTGAAAGAGGTATTTTGTTTACTTGTAAACAAGAATATTTTATTAATGTAAAAAAAATTTGTACAAAATGAGAATAAAAAATAAATAAAAACACGACCAAAATGAAAATGTTATGATGGGCACCTAGGTGGCACAGTGGATGCACCATCCCTGTAGTCAGGAAGACCTGAGTTCAAATTTAGCCTCAGACACTTTATAATTACCTAGATATGTGATCTTTGGCAAGTCATTTAACCCAATTGCCTTGCAAAAACCTATAAATAAATTTAAAAAGAAAATGTTATGATGTCTACAAATGTATAATCCATATTGAATTGCTTGTCTTCTCATTGAGGGACTGGGAAAGGAGAAAGAGAAAGAATTTGGAACAAAGTTTTAAAAAATGAATTGGCTGCTATGGCAGAAAAAAGAAATAATAAATATTGGAGGGAATGTGGGAAAATTTGAACACTAATTGGTGTAATTGCTGTAATTATGAACTGATCTAATCATCCTGGACAGTAATTTGGAACTATGCCAAAGGCATATAAAACTGTACATATCCTTTGATGCAGCAATATCACTACTAGATCTGTTTCTCAAAGAGATCATTTAAAAAGGAAAAGGATCCACACGTACAAAAGTATTTAGAGCAACTTGTTTTGTGGTAGCAAAGAATTGGAGATTGAGGGGATGCCCATCAACTGGGGAATGACTAAACAAGTTATAGTACATGAATTTGATGGAATACTATTGTTTTGTAAGAATTTGTGAGTGGACAAACTTCAGAAAAGCCTGGAAAGATTTGCATGAACTGATGCTAAGTGAAGTGAACAGAACTAGGAAAACATTGTACATATTAACAGCAACATTATGAGATAATCACCTATGATACTCTTGGCTCTTCTCAGCAATACAGTGATCAAAAACTCTCAAAGAATTGTGATGGAAAAATGCCATCCACATCCAGAGAGTCTGAATTCAGATTGAAGCATACTATTTTCACTTTTTTAATTTTTCTTGTTTTTTATTCTTTGTAGTTTCCTTTTTTGTTCTGATTATTTTTTTCACAACATGACTACTATGAAGATATGTTTGACATGATTATACATGTATAACCTATATCAGATTGATTGTGGATAGGGGAATTGAAGGGAGGGAAAGAAATTTGGGCCTCAAAATCTTATAAAAAATGAATGCTGAAACTATATTTGTAATTAGAAAAAAATTTAAAAAAAGAAAAAATGAATGTTAAAAATTGTTTTTACATGTAGTTGGGGGGAAAATATAGCATTTTGGTTGATTCTTTAAGGCCTGTTTATTTAAAAATCACGTGCAAAAAAAAGCAATAATTATTTTCTCTTTATACTTATTCCTTTATCATTCTTATAGTATTTCTATAGCTATTTTTTCTAGCATCACATTTAATAGTAGTGATGATGATGGGGATCCTTACTTGATCCATAATCTTATTAGAAAGAACTTTTCCTCAATTATATGGACTAGATTTAGATATTTTACTTGCACTAGGATTTTTGTCTTTTTTTTTTTTTAAGAATTTTGCAAGGCAAATGGGGTAAGTGGCTTGCCCAAGGCCACACAGCTAGGTAATTATTAAGTGTCTGAGACTGGATTTGAACCCAGCTACTCCTGACTCCAGGGCCAGTGCTCTATCCATTGCACCACCTAGCTGCCCCCACCCCCCCTTTAATTTTTAATGGGAAAAAGTCCTACACTTTGTCAAGTATCTTTTCAGCATCTATTTGTAAAACCATCTGGTTCTTGTTATTAATATTAGTATGCTTTATTAAATTTATAATCCTTATAATGAAACAACCCTGTTGTTACTCATTACTCATAGGAACCAAGCCTGGCCATAGTGTATAATCTTTCTAATATGTTTTTGTAGCCTACATGCTAATATTTTATTTGAAACTTTTGTATTAAATTATTAGGGGTATTTTTTTCTCTGCCTTGTTTTTCTGGGCTTAGAGGTTAAGACTATCTATCAATGGAGGGAGGCAGAGCCTAGATGGCAGAATAGAGAAGCACTCACAGTTATCCCAAATTCTCCTCAAACTCTCAAATTTGCTCAAACTGAATTCCAAAGCAGCAGAATCAACAAAAGGTCAGGTGAAAGCATTTTCTATTCCAAAATAAACTTAAGAGGTCAGCAGGAAAAAAAAAAATGTCTCCCTAGGGTCATGGTCAGGCAGCATAGCCCAGGCAGCACACCATAGGACTAACAGCAAACCTTGGAGGCAGCTGAATTGGAGGTAGCTGCATTGGTTTCAACACAAGCTTCAGGAGCTTGTAGCCCACAAAAAAAAAGAGAGGGAGTGAAAAATCAAACTAGTCAGAAAATTGTATGGGATTCTTTGCTAACAATGGGTTCAAAACTCTGTTGCATTGCCCAAAGACAAGCCACAGAGGGTCAAAAGTAGCAAGATCATTTGCAATCAAAAGGGAAACAGAGGTAGTATAGGGGATAGGGCACCAACTCTGGAATCAGGAGGGCTTGAGATCCAATTAGACTTAGCTGTGTGACCTTGGGCAAATCATTTAATCCTATTGCCTTGCAAAAACAAAAAAGGGGGGGGGGAGCAGAAGAGCAGGGAATCTGATTGTAGTTTCAGAAAAGAGGAATTCTTGTGGTCACTTACTAGAGAGTCAGGACCCTAATTTCAATTCTAAGACTGAAAGGAGCACTAGCAATTGCAGTTGTAGAGTAGGGCTCCTGGCTGGACCCAGAGGCAGGAAGAGGGCTAGCTCATGGTTACAGGGGAACCTAGTCCCTTTATGAGTAAAGACCAGAGCACAGCATTATTGTACAATTATTGTATACACAAATATAACACAAACCAAATATGGAGATTATCTATGAATATGCACATGCATTAGGTATATAGGTATGTATATGTGGGTATAGGTAGGTATATGTATATATTTATAAAATGGATATATAGTGTAAGTATAGTGTAAGTATGAGTAATATGTGAGTATGCATATATCTATAATTGAGTATATGCATACATATAACTGTTTAATTGCAGCCTGGGGGGGAGAAAAAAGTAAAAACATTGGACAACAGAGGAACATTCTCAAGGAATCAAAGAAAAGATGGACAATTTTGAACAATACAGGTAATATTTATTATATAGTTCTTGAAATGGAAATGTATTGCTTTATATTATGAATCTTCTCATGTTTTGATGCACACATGACAATGTTTTTTTGTATTTCTGTAAAAAATATTTTTAAAAAAATGATCAACTGTAAATAACATCTACTCTCAATAACATAAGGATCCAAAATAATTCCAAAAGACATATACATATGTATGTATGCATATATATGTATATACATATATATATATGTATATATATATATGTATGTATATACATATATATATGTGAAATTGCCTTCTCAAGAAGGGTGAGGTGAAAGGTAGAGAATTTGGAGTTCAGTTTTTTTAAATGTAAAAATGTTTTGTTCAAGTATAATTGAGAAAAAATAAAATTAAAACATAATACTCAAAAATTCTATAGTAAAATCAGTTTCTTACCTATTGTCTTCTCCTTTAGACTGTGAAGGATCTAAAGAGCAGGTGGAGGCTCTATTTGCCATTCTGTATCCTTATCACTTAGCTCAGTGCCTTGGACACTGTGGGAACTTAAATGCTTATTAACTGTTTCTTACTGATCTTTAGATGTCCTCTTGGAATCTGTGTTTTCATTTCAAAAAAATCTATTTAATTTTGACCTTTTCATCAAGAATGCTTAGAAATTCTCTATTCCATTAAAAATTCATTTTGGGAATTGCAGAACAAACGACTATATAAAGTGTAATAGAATACTATGATGAAAAGCTGAAAGGGAAGGTTTCAGAGAAACCAGGGAAGAACTGAATGAAATGATGCAATGGATAGAATCATAAGAAAAAGATTTATACAATGACATTATGGCAAAATTAAGAAGTCTGAAAGAATTAGAAACTCTGTTCAGCATAATAACCAACAGGCAGGAAAGATGGCAGAGCCTGAACCCAGAAAAAAAGATTCCTTTGGTTCCAGAGAATCTTCTGAAGAGGAGAGCTTACCAAGCACTCAAAGCCACTCAGGCTAAGCAGGCACCTTTGGAAAAGAGGAAGCAAAAGAAAGGGAGTCAGCTCAAATTCAGGCGGTTGGAATCATTTGTTCATGAATCCCATTGGATCGTCGGTGATGTAGCTCATCTCAAACGTCTGGATTCAAAGCCTGGATGCATCTCAAATGTCTGGATTCGAAGCCTGGATGCTATGTGCTAAATACACATCGTCTAGCCTTTGTGGTCCATATAGAGAGGATTAATGGAGTGAGTACCCAGGTGATAAATACAATAGAGGAACTTCGTCTGAAGAAAATGTATAGTGGTGTCTTTGTTAACATGACCCCAGTTTCCTTAAAGAAACTTCGAATTATAGAGCCTTATGTAGCTTGGGGATATCCTAACCTAAAAATCTGTCCATGAACTCATTCTGAAACAAGGACAAGCCAGAATAAATAATAAGAAAGTCTCCCTAACAGATAATACTCTAATTGAGGAGCGTCTAGCGAAATTTGGTATCATTTGTCTGGAAGATATCATTCATGAAATCTGGTCAGTGGGGGAGCATTTCTCTCAGGTCTCGAGGTTCCTGTGTCCTTTCCCACTGTCCGTGGCTCGCCATGCTGCCAAGAATAGAGTGGGTTTTCTCAAGGAAATGGGCAAACCTGGCTACCGAGGTGAAGGCATCAATCAACTCATTCGGCAGCTAAATTAGGCCTAGGATCTCAAAAGATTTATCTTTTGAGTACATACCTAATATCTTCAAAGATTTATTATCTGCTGGAACTTTCTCCGGGAACTGAGATGGGAAGAAAAGAGTATCACCTATATAAAAGGAACTCACTCACCTTCCGTACTTTTCCTCAAGAAGAAACCATATTGGTTTATCTAGGCAGCTTCATTTTATCTTGGATTACAGTCTCATGATCAGTGAAAAGGAGTGACTTCATATTCTGGGATTGGAAGCTAGATTAAACCCATCATGGTGGCACCAGAAAACAGTCAATTGTTGGCCAAATGCAGTTCTCTATTCTGAGGTTTGAATGTTATCAAATGCAAGACAATGGGATCTGATCTGAGGTTTGAAATGACTTTCAAAAATAATAGGCCATCACGTCTGGGACTTTTTTTTTAATGATACCTCTATACGGTATGACCTAGTCTGGGTGGGCTTTCCATGCATCAGGATCACTCTGATGCTACCACTATACACCCAGTCCCATTCCTTCCTGACATTAAAGTAGAGCTGTTGACCATAAAAAAAAAAGCATAATAACCAACCTTGATTCCAGAAGACTAAGAATGAAGCATGTTACATACTTTCCAGCAGTGTGAAGGTCCCAGAGTAAGGATTTAGACATATTTTTCTGAACATGACCTATATGAAAATTTGCTTTGCTTGATTATATGTTTGTGAGTTTTATGTTAATTTTCTTCTCAATTAAGAGAGGGCAGGTTAGAGTGAGAGACAGAGAAGGTGGAGTTTTGCTGATGGAAAAATATAATTTAAAAGGCATCTATATATGTATAGATGCATATATATGTATGTACTGGTAGACACACCCACCCACTCCATCCTTCCAAAAATCCCAGAAGAAACAAATGGTTCTTGTTACTATTATATTTCATGTTTTTAAAAACATGTGAGTCTCTAATTTCTTATAAATTGTTATGTTTATGAAAGGTTTTTTTTAGGATGATTCCTTTTCCCCTGTAAGGATACATTTAATTTGGGGTGCCACTAGTTGGCACAGTGATAGAGCATTGGCCCTGGAGTCAGGAAGACCCAAGTTCAAATCCAACCTCAGAAACTTAATAATTGCCTACCTGTATGACCTTGGGCAAGTCACTTAACACCACTGCCTCAATAAAAAAATAAAAGAATGTATTTAATTTTATTCCACAGAGGCAGCTATCAAGTGTTACATGTTCTTTATCATCATTCCTTGGTAACCAATTCCTTTCTGACTGCTTGTAGTTTTTTTTCCCCCCTTGATCTGGAAACTCTAGATTTTAGCCAAAATGTTACTTGGAATTTTCATTCTGGAGTTTCTTTTCCAGAGGTCACCAGTGTAAATTCTATTTTGATTTTGCCCTATAATTCTAAGAGTTTGGGGGCAGTTTTCATTTATATCTCTTGATTTATGGGACTAGACATTTTGGTCACAATTTTCAGATAATCTGATTGGTCTTTGTCTTTCCACCAGTTTTCCAGATCAATTGCTTCTTGACATTTTCTTGGCTTTTAAAAAATCTTTTGGGGGTGCTAGGAATTCACAATCTTATAAAAATGAATGGTGAAGGGGAGGCTAGGCGGCACAGTGGATAAAGCATGGGCCCTGGAGTCAGGAGTACCTGGGTTCAAATCTGCTCTCAGACACTTAATAATTACCTAGCTGTGTGGCCTTGGGCAAGCCACTTTAACCCTATTTGCCTTGCAAAAAACTAAAAAAAAAAAATTCTTTTTTAATTTTATCTTAATAGTTCTTCTTAAAAGTTTTATCATTGTTTTCTGTCTTATTTTTCCCATGACTATTTTAAGATGACAATTCTCCTTGCCATTATTTCATTTGATCTTGTTTCATTTCTTTTGTGTACTCTTATCTTTGTGACTAAAGACTTTTTCTTTGCTACTCTCCCAGAAGTTTTGGATGAGTCACTAACATCCTAAAAGCATTTGCCCTCTGGACATCTCAAAACCATGGTGTTAAGGTATTTGTTGTTTTCCTTGGTTTGCTCATCTCATTAGCTCCACATCCTGAGCGAGCATCTGTCTGAGTTAAGCTCAAAAACTAAATGGAATGGAAAGGGCCTTCTAGGTCCTGAGTATAGTGGTCAAAACTAGTCTTCTGCAAGACACTTAGGCTACTTCAGTGCCGGGTGCTAACTGGCAACTCTCTCTTGCCACAGTGTTTCAAGGGCCTCTTTCTTTAGGCTCTGCCTGTGGTCTTTTTTTCTCAGCTGCTGGGTTCAGGGGCTATTTCTATATACCATTTCCCTCACCTCTACCACAGGCTTCAGAGGTACTTTAAGCTATTCTTTTTTTTTTCCAACCTCTAGATCCAGGCTAGGACTACACCCTGTCTGGATCTCTATATCACATCTTTGCCTGAAGATTCCTGGGGGAGGGGAAGGTGTTCCACCTGCTGGGTTTCTGCCACCAGGGACTTTTGAGATACCCTGAACTGGTATTTGGTTACAGACTTTCTCCCAGGTCAGGCATCTGGTGCTTCCCTCCACCCTATGTTCAATCTAGAGCCTGCCTAGTAAGTAACTCCACAAGAGTCTCAGATTCTTTCTAGGGATCTCTAGACTAAGTAGAAGAGACTGCAGGAGATTCTCCTTATTTCTTTTCAGACTAGGTGCATTTTTAAGGCTCACTAGAAACACAGGCAGGGGATCTGAGCTTCTCTAAATCTTAGCATATCACCATTATCCCCACAATGTTTTCCAATGCATAAAATTACAAAGAAAACATTTTACTGAAATAGTTACCAAATTTTTTAAAATGTTAAAACTAGTGTAACCAAGATTAGAAGAAAAGTAGAAAATTTTGGAGGGGGAGATTTTTTAGTTTCTCAGATGAAGATCTCATTTCTCAAATTTATGAGAATGAGTCAAGTCACTGCCCAATTGAAAACTGGTAAAAAAAAAATATGAAGTTAAGTTTTTCAATGAAAAAATGCCCTAAATCATTATCCAAGAAATGCAAATTAAACAATTTCAAGATATCATTTCATACCAGATTAGTTAAAATGATGGAAGAGGGAAGCAACAAATGTTGAAGGGGATGTGGTTAAACTGGGACACTAACAAACTGTTTGTGGAGCTGTGAACTGATCCAACTGATCCAAAGAGTTAAAACTTTGAGCTAACAATATCATTATTAAATCTATTTCCCAAGATGATCAGGGAAAAAGGAAAAGAACCTATGTGTTCTTAAGTATTTATAAGTTTTCTCTGTGGTGCCAAAAACTGGATATTGAGGGAATGTCCACCAACTGGTGAATGACTGAACATGTTGTGATACATGACTGTGATGGAATGCTACTGTGCTATAAGAAATGAAGAACTGATTGATTTTAGAAAAATATGAAAATACTTGAATGGAAATAACCAAGAGTGAAATGAGTAGAACTGGGAGAACATTGTACACAGTAACAGCAAAATTATTCAAAGAACAACTTTTCTAACTAAGTCATTTTGAGTATTATAACTATTCAAATCAACTTTACAAAGAACCTATGAAGAAAAATGCTATCCACCTCAGGAAGAACTAACATTGGTATGCAAAGTATGATTTTATATATGATTATAAATCAATGTCAAAAGGTGGCTTGCTCTAGTGTCGGATGGACAGAGAGGGAGAGCAGCAGTCTGAAACTTAAAATTTAACAAAAACAAATATTTTTTTAAAAAGGTCATGGATTCCATGTTAAGAATCTCTGAGTTAGAGTCTGTGTGATGCAAACAGTGAATTGTATTTAGTGTAATTATTCACTATCATGCTGTCACTGAGATTGCAATCTGAACTACTTTGAGTGAAAACAACAGACTTTATAAACTATACTTAGATATGAAAAATTCAGTCTTTCACAAAGCAGAGATTCCTTAGTGTCTACTGAATATTAGATCTAGTGGCAAAAGTCTACTGTAATCTCAACTGAGGCAGCCAGACTGGCAGATCTCTCAAGGTCAAGCAGACTATGCCAATCGAGTGTTCATACTAAATCCAATATCGATATGGCACATTCCTGGGATTGGGCCATCATCAGATTGCCCATGGAAGGGTAAACTACTTCAGGTTGAAAATGAGGTAGGTCAAAGTTTTCATGCTAATCAGTAATGAGATCAGACTCAGGAGCAGCCACTGTACTTATAGTATACAAAGTAGGAATACACAGCAACTAATTAATTAATAATTGAATACTTGGCTTTCTATGCTTTAGTAAATAGCATGTATTGAAGTTTCTTGATGAAAAACTGTTCTAAATCATATTTATTTGAGAAATACAAGTTAAACAACTTTAAGATATCTCACACCTATCAGACTGGCTAAAATGATAGAAGGGGAAAGTGACAAATGTTGGTGGAATTGAGTTCTATATTTTATAGTCAAAATTATCTGTATTATCCTAGATACTAATTATAAAAGTAATCATGAATTATAAGAATCTCTCAAAAACTTGTCATTTTACCATTAGAAAAATTGGACCACAAATTTGTTTGCTTTTTTCAACAACAATAAAAAAAATCCAGATCTTTATTAAATCAGTCAATCAACCAAAGATGTAAACAAGGGTTAAACATAGGAAGTATGTTGGTATTGGTTGAAGAGTCAGTTACTCATAACTTAAAGGGCTTGGATAGAAACAGCAAGGAAGGTTTATCTAGCATTCTGGTTCTTCTAACTGCTCCTTTTCAAATACCTTTACCATTTCTTCACCCATGACATGGCCATTAGTCAGGTGTTGTCTCTCTCCTGGATCTTCTCTCTTCTCTCCAAAATATTTACTTGATAATCTCATCAGCTGCTATGGGGTTCAAATCTCTATGCAGATGATCCCAGATCTAAATATTCAGCCCAAATCTCTCTCCTGAGTTCTGATCCAGATTTAAATTCTCTTAAATCTCTGAATTTAAGAAAATCCAAAATTTTATTTTCCCCATTTCCCAATTAAAAAGAAAAAAACTATTCAGATTTACTTAGCATGAGCCTGGAAGCAGGTCACAACATTTAATCAGGTGCTTGCCTAGATAAAAATGTTATGAGCTCATATGAGAGGTCTATTTTATATCCTGTTAGATATCTGCTATTAGGAAAATAAGAATTTCAACCACAAACGTTAAAGTAACATTTCATAAGTTAACTGCTGAGGAAAAAACAATGCATCCACTGGCTTTTGGATAGATCACAAACTGCATGTGTTATAAACATCTCAAACTCAATATGTTAAAAAAAAAAAAAGGAACACTCTTTCATTGTCTTTTCCCTCAAATCCTCCCATCTTCCTTATACTTTCACTTTTTTTTAGGTGTTTGGGTTTTTTTTGCAAGGCAATGGGGTTAAGTGGCTTGCCCAAGGCCACACAGCTAGGTAATTATTAAGTGTCTGAGGCCGGATTTGAACTCAGGTTCTCCTGACTCCAGGGTCAGTGCTCTATCCATTGCGCCACCTAGCGGCCCCCTTCCTTATACTCTCTGGAGCAGTGTCGATCCTGCCCAATCACTTGGGCTTGCTATCCCAATATTATCCTTGACTCTTCACTCTTACTAACTGCATGAGTCCAGTCCATTGCCAAATCTTGCTTCTACTTTCACATCTCTCCTATGTGTCTTCTTTTCACTCAGACAACTACAATCGTATTTCAGGCCTTCACCAACACTCACACTGGACTATTCTAATTACTCTTCCTGTCTGAAATTACAATTACATTAGATACAAAGGTGAGTTTTCTAAAGCTCAGATCTGACCTTGTCATGGAACTTCCTGCCCACCCCTCCTTGTTCACCCCTTGCCCTACCCAAAACAATGAGCTCCAGTGGCTCTCTATGTCTTCCAAGATCAAATATATAATAAACTCCACTTGATAGTTAAGCTCCTAATAACCAGGCCCCTCCCTACCTTTTTTGGCCTTCTTATCCTTGCTCCCCTCCAAACACTATAGTCTACCTATATTAGGCTACCTGCAGTTCCTTGAACATGTTACTATTTTTCATCTCCATGTCTTTACACTGCCTGTCCTTCATACTGAGAATACCTTGCACCTTCTCCTATTCTCCCTGGTTTCTATTAAGACCCAGCTCAAATCTCACCTTTCCTGGTAGCTGAGCTGTTAGTGACTTCATCTCTCAGATTACCTTCCATCTATTCTATAAATATCTTGTATGTACTTTGCTAGTTTCATGTTGTCTCTTCCATGAGTATAGAGTTGTCTCTTCTATCTAAATATGGGATCCTTGAATACAGAGACTGTTTTTGCTTTCCTTTATATCCTAAAAACTTAACACAGTTTCTGGCTCATGGTAATCATCAATCTAAAACTAAGGATATTCTAGAACTGTAGAAAGAACTTGATGTTCAAATCACCTGGGTTCAAGACCCAACTCCAACAGTTATCAACACGTTTTAACCTTTCTAAGCCTCGTTCTTCTTATCTGTAAAATGAAAATAATAATACTTGTACTATATCATAGTTTGTTGTAAGGAAAGTTTTCTGTGAACAATACAACTCCACATAAAGGTGAGCTATACACCTAAGGTGATTTAGCATCAAGAGCAAATGTTGGTTAAGTAAAAACTACTACAAACTCTTGAAAAAAGCCTTTTAGTTACTAACAAGCCAGTAAGACAGTAAGACAGGCTTAACACAATGTTATTTTATAAACAAAGTGCACAAGGAATCTGGTATAATAATTTAATTTTTAATAGAACAAGGTCATTTCAAGAGCATAAATATTAAATTCAGTCTAAATATTAAGATAAATTTCATAAAGGTTTCGCATATAAAAGCAGTTCATGCACAAAACATAAAGCAAACATTTATAAAAATAATGAAAATGTAAGTTTTGAACAATAAGCTAGATTTACAGCTACTCTACAGTGTTTACCCCTTTAGAGAAAAGGCACATAAACAAAAATTTAATACTAACAACTGTCACAACAGAATGCGGAATTTTGTCAACGTAAGAATTCTTTCAGTATTAGTGATATATTTTTAAAGGTAAGAATAAAAAATAAAAGTCATGTTTCCATACTGGTTTATTAAGAGATATTTCCCTTAGAAAATGATAATTTAAAACAATACTTTGGAGTATTTTTAAGGCAACTTAAAAAACATCTAGCTTTCTGAGAGTAGTGACAAAAAAAATCACTTCTTAATTATACTGAATGTTATCATAAATGCTACCATTATTAAAGAAAACAAATTAGCACTGGACTTACTAATCTAAGTATATTCAGACCAAAATGTTTCTACTTCAATCAAAACAATTAAAAACCATTTTGTCATAACCTTGGTATACCTACATTTCAGAAAAAAGCTATGTTTTAAAAGAAAACCTTTAAACCAGATTCTTAATTATAATAGTGGAAAAATAACTTAAAGTCCTGAAGTTCATTCAGTTTTCTTTTCAGCTAAAAGGGTGAAGCATGATAGCCACAACTTTATTACAGACGACAAGCCAACAAGTAATTCCAACACCACCTGAAAAACAATTTAAAAATTGTACATTAAAAAATGCCAATAATTTTGGACATATCACTACTGGATTTATAACTAACTTGGAAAAAAACTAAATTTTATATTGAAAGAAAATATTTATATTTCAGTATTCTCATTTGTTTTTATACAAAGATCTATATTCCAAAATAAATATAGTAAAATATACTCTTTACATGTTTCTACACTTTTTTAATGTTGAAGTGCTCTGTGCATCACCATTTGAGAGACTAAAAGAACACTAAGTTCTGGCTCATGGTTAACTGAGTCCAAGACCTATCTCTAGCAGTACTATAATATCCTCACAAGCATTTCCATCACAAAAAGACCTGCTATACAGGTGGATTTCAAAAAAAACCTGGAAAGACTTACATGAGCTAATAATGAGTGAAGTAAGCATAAGGGAACATTGTACATCTTAACAGCAACACTGTGTGATCATCAACTATAATAGAATTAGTTCAAAAACAATTCTAAAAGACTCATGATAGGAAATGCCATCCACACCCAGAGAAAGAACTATAGAGTCTGGATGCTAACCAAAGCATGCTATTTTCACTTTAAAAATTTTTTTTTTCTCATCATTTTTTCTTTTGTTTTGATTCTTCTTTCACAACATGACTAATATAGAAATATGACTGGTATGACTGTACATGATGTATAACCTAAATCAGATCACTCAATGTCATAGGGAAAGGGGGATGGGGAAGGAGGAAGAGAGAAAAATATGGAACTTAAAATCTCACAAAAAAATGAATGCTGAAAACTATCTTTACCTGTAATAGGAAAAAAATTTTTTTAAGAGCTGCTATAAATATTTTTGTATTTTCTTTTTATCTCTTTAGGTTACTGACTTAGCAGTGGTATGGTTGAGTTAAACAGCATGCATAAGTTTAGTATCTTTTAGACATAATTCCAAATTGCTTTCCAGAATGGTTAGATCAAAGTTCCACCAAAAGTACCTTAGTGCTTATACTTTTCTACATCCCCTCCAGCATTTTCCTTGAGTATCATCTTAGCAAATCTGATAAATATAAAGTGGTATCTCTCAGTTATTTCAATTTGCATTTTTCTATATATTTTATTTCTTCATCTGAAAATTACCTGTTTATATGCATTATCATTTATCATTTGGGGGACAGCTTTTATTTTTATCTATTTTTTAATTCCTTACAAGAAATGAGACTAATAAAAACTTGCTGTAAATTTTTTTTCCTAGGTACCTGCTTTCCTCCATTTTAACCTCCTATGATGCTCTCTCTTATTTGGTCACCCTCACTTTCCTTATAAATACATCTGACAAGTAATCTTTTGCATGCTCCCCTAATTAGCTTATGATATCATGCAAATGTAAAAATCAGGTAACTGTTTTGATTCTTTTCTAAGTATTAGGTGGGAGATGTTAATCTATTCCTAGTTTCTCCTAAATTGACTCCTAGTTTTCCCCACTGTTTTGTTAAATAGTGAATTCCTGCTCCAATAACTTGGATTTGGGGATTTATTAAACACTAGATTATCTAGTCATTTATTTCTGCATATTATGCAGCTAATCCATTCCACAGATAATGATTCTATTAAATTTATCTACTGTCAGACTGATTAACAAACGGTCTTACCTGCTACTCCAGTTGGGAATGCCACTAAGCGTTCTAATGGAGCTATCCATTTACTTGGTAGCACAGTCACAGGATCAGAATAATACTTCCAAATAAGAGAAATCATCAATAAAGCCTAGAAAAAAAATTCTGCTAAATGAAATACATCAATAATTTAAGGTTTATGGAATAACAATAATGAGACAATATATCAAAATCTATGAAATATAAGTAGTAATCGGAAGAAAATTTACCTCTCAATGATTATTTAAATGAAATAGGGAAAGCACAAACCAAAGAATTGGGTATGCAAATATAAAAAGCAAAAGAAAACTCAGAAAAACAACACAGCTTTGAAAATGTGCAGTATTTATTACTATTAATGTATTTTTTTTAGTTTGAAATGGAAATATATGGTTTTATATTGAATCCTCTTTTTATGTTGTGCTGTCCACATAGAAATGTCCTATTTCAGTCTTTTTTGTATTGAAGCTCAAAATGAATTAAAAAAAATTTTAAAAATATTAACAGGTTTTATTGAAATAAGCCTATTAATATGATTATAGAAAGATAAGCCAACTGCACTTAAAGTAGTCTTTTTTCTTTTTATAGTATTTTATTTTTCCCAATTACATGTAATAATTGTTTTCACCACTTTTTTTCATGTTTTTTTTGCAAGGGTTAAGTGGCTTGCCCAAGGCCACATGGCTAAGTAATTATTAAGTGTCTGAGGCCGGATTTGAACTCAGGTACTCACTCCTGACTCCAGGGCCAGTGCTCTATCCACTGCGCCACCTAGCCGCCCCCTCACCATTCATTTTTATAAGATTGTGAATTCCAAATTTTTTTCCCTTCTTCCTTTCCCTCTCCACTCCCCAAGACTGCAAGCAATCTGATATAGGTTACATATGTGCAATAATATTAAACATATTCACACTCTAGTCACTTTGTGAAAGAAGAATCAGAATAAAAGGGAAAAAAACACAGGAAAGGAAAAAAAGGATTCAGACTCCATTGTGCTTTCTCTGGTTGTGAACAGTATTTTTCATTGCAAATCACTGTATTGCAGAGAAGAGCTTAGCCTATCCCAGTTGATTATCAACACAATATTGCTGTCTTCTATGAAATGTTCTCACTATGCTATTCAGTACATTCTAACCTCTGCAGGGATTATTGCCTAAAACTGCCAAAATAATTAATGTATCTTGTTAACTTTTTGTGTTTTGTCTCTTGATTTTTTTAATCTAACAGATATATCACTGTTTCTCTCAAATTTAGAAAGACTACTCACTCTTTAAATTAGTTTTAGAAATAAAATCAAAAGTTTTCCCCCAGACTTTCCTCATGTAGTTATTTCCTAAAAAAAGTAATACTCATAATGCTAATTTGACTTCATAAAATATACCAAACTGCCAAGATCAACTATCTTACATTTCCCACTGGGAAACATTTTTTTTAAATAATCCAACTCTGATCCATGGAACAGAAACTCAATTCATAAAAATTTTATAAATCCTCTAAATTTCATCCTATCAGATTTGGTCCAATATTCTGTCACAGAGGCAGAAAATCCATTGTATTATGCAATCCTAGGGGTTTGGAAGTTTTTGGTATTTCTAAAGTGATAGAAACAAAACATGGTCATTGCTGTCCTCGTCTGCACCCTGGTTTTAATCTGAGAAAGACTCCTGATTCTTGGGACCAGAAGTGAATATTGCCCCAAAAGCCTTCTTTGACAGAAAGTGTCCTCTAGGGGGGTGGCTAAGGTGGCACAGTGAATAGAGCATCGGCCTTGGAGTCAGGAGTACCTGGGTTCAAATCCGACCTCAGACACTTAATAATTACCTAGCCGTGTGGCCTTGGGCAAGCCACTTAACCCCATAGCCTTGAAAAATCTTAAAAAAAAAAAAGAAAAAGAAAAGTGTCCTCTATGCACTTGGAAATATGATCCAGAAGTGGGTATAAACAATGGAGCTGTCAAACACATGACTCTCAGAGCTTCCACTCCCTCTTGATTAAAAATACTCCTCTCTGGGGCTGCTAGGTGGCACAGTGGTCTTGGAGTCAGGAGTATCTGAGTTCAAATTTGGCCTCAGACAATAATTACCTAGCTGTGTGGCCTTGGGCAAGTCACTTCACCCCATTGCCTTGCAAAAAAACAAACAAAAAAAAAATACTCCTCCCTGCTCTTGAACTAAACCAAAAAGTAGACAATAGGCAAAATAGACATAAGCAATGAAGTTGCTAAAATTGTGATGGGTCCAAATTCATCCAATACTAGCACAGGAGTCAACTCCCCTGCTGTAGTCTCTTTCTCACCAGTTACCAAATCCCCTTACCATTTCTGGCTTGGGAGCTCCCAAAGTTGCTACTCCTTCTGTCACTACTACACAGAACCACCCCGGTGTTTCATCCATAAGAGTGCTGAGCCCATTCTCCACTTTCCTAACTCCTAAATTCTAAATTGTCTTGTGCTGGAAGAATGTCTCACTCTAATCTTTTTTGACTCCGTCACTTCAGAATATAATTTGAGGCATTATATTGAGTTGTTTGCAGCTCAGCTGAGCACTTTCTCTACTCTGCCATCTTGGCTCTATGCCCAAAAGACTGTCAGTTCAAATTTTTGAGTAAGTAGTGACACTTATGGATAAGCCTTAAAGGAAACTAAGGCTTTTTAAGAGGCAGAGATGAAGAAATATTACATTCCGAATTCTCATTCAAGAGAGAACATGTTTGCACAATGGAACAGAAATAAAGTCCTACATTTAGGAAGCAAATAGGTTGGTGTAGCCTCACTGTATAATGTGCAAAGAAAGGGAAGAAATATGAAATAATTCTGGAAAGGTAGATTGGAACCAGAGTGTGAGAAGTTTTAGATGCAGAATAAAGAGTTCATTATATTTTTAGAAATAATAGTGAGCCATTGAATATTCTTGAGCAGAAGAGTAAAAATAGAACTATGATTTAGAAAGTTTCATTAGTAACTGAATGGAGGCTAGAATTGATGGGAAAAACTGGAAGCAGGAATACATCTAATATAATAGTCCACATGAGAGGTGATGAAGTATATAGGAAAGAAAAGAGAGGAAAACAAGATCCATCATGGAAGGAGAATCAAAAAGAGTTGAAAATGAATGAATATAAAGTGTGAGGAAGGATTGCCAAGGATGATACTTAAAAGCTAGTGGTGTCTTCAATAAAGGGTATACTAAAGGTATTTTAAACTATTAAACTGTCCAAAAACTTTTGGGACATACGGCATAAAAGAAAATAGTATCAAAGAAGGGATGGTGTTTGGTATTTTTTTTTTTTGTTGCTATTAGAGGCAGAGGGAAGAGGACTGGAGGTACTGAGAGGAAAAGGTGGCATATTGTCCGCATTTATCTAATGAGTAGTTGGTAATATGGGAACAGAATACAGGAGAGAGAATAGGATCATTTATAAAGACTCAGGAGTTACCTGCTTATAACTAATTGAAACTATGAAAGTTAATGAAATCACTAGGAGAATGTATATAAAGAAAGAAGAGGACCTAGGACAAATTCCTGGAAAGGAAATGGGTGGAACATGGATGATGATACAGTAAAGGAATCGTCAAACAAATAGGAGAACCAGGGAAGATTTGCCAGAGAAGCCAAAGGAGACAATACAGGAAAAAGTAGTAGCTGGTGATGTAAAGATTGAAAATTGAGGAAAGAACACTGGATTCTGCAATTGAGAAATCATCAAAATTCTTGGAAGAAGGCAATTTTAGTTGTGGGAAGTAGACTTTTCACTTGTCTAATCACAAGTTAATATAGTTTATAGGATATATATAGCCCATTTTCCTCCTCTATCTCATCTCTATCTAGGATAGATGGCAAATGAAATTCCAAAAACTTCTAGCCCAAGAAACTAGGCTTTCACTAAGTCAAGTAAAATTTTCATTCCATCAAACCTCCTAAACAGACTCATCATAGAGTATGGAGTTATTTGAAGAGCAAGTTTTACTTCTACTAAACAATTTCCCTGACCTCTGTTGGCTATGTGGTTACCAGTTCTCCTGAACAAGGAGTTAGGAATTTGAGTTAAGGATTTGTCAGTTCCCTGTGTTCACCAGAGATTCTTCTAATGGTCAGACGATCTTGCAATGATACTGTGGTAGCCAAATGGGATTATTTCATTTTTTTGTACTTGTGTCCTTGGCACCCAGCAATATAATTCCCAGCATAAACTTGATTCATCTATCTTTTTGGAGTTCTCTATTGATTTGGATCTGCAGAATTTCTACCCTGATCTAGTTTTCTGTCTTTTTCGGCAGCTAAGTGGAACAACAGACAAGAGTACAGGACCCAGAGTTAAGGAAGAAAGGAGTTTGAATTTTGCCTCAGATACTTACTGGCTATGTGACCCTGCATGTCCCTCAGTTTTCTCATCTGTAAAGTATGGCTAAAAATATTAGCACCTAAGTCCTGAGGTTATTAGGAAGATCAAATGAGATAACATACTTTATAATGCTTTGCAAACCTTAAAGCACCACATGCTGGCTATCATATTGACAGAAACTTGGTCCCTGGCTAGTCATTTAAGCATTTCTGTGACTTCTGCCTCTGACTTTCAGCTGTTAACAGTAGCAACTAATCCTCATTTCACTAGTATCAGATAGCTTCAACACAAACATCATCTTTCTTGAGACCAAGCAGACTAGGTCTGTTTCAAGGCCAGTGGTTTATATATTAGGTCATGCTCCAAGATACTTTCTTATTTGATAAGATCAAAAATTTTGTGCTAGAAGAGATCCTAGAGGTCATTGAGTTCAATCCCTTCAATTTATAAAATGAGTAGCCTGAGGCCAAGAGAAGTTAATTGATATTAAAAATAGTAAGTAGCAGAGCAAAGATTTGAACTCAGATTCTGAGTCTAGGCTGAGCTCCACTGCACCATGCTTTCAATTTTAAATTGAACCCAGGTACTCCTGACTCCAGGGTCGGTGCTTTATCCACTAGCCACCTAGCCGCCCGCAATTTTAAATTGAATTGACTAATCCTTAGCTCAATAAATGAAGACCATGAGAAGAAAAATAACTTGCCTAGATTATATAAAGACAGAGCCAGCCTCAAAGCTACTGAAGACTCAAGATCCAAGTTTCTTTCCATTACCCTATTTGTTTTATGTATAGATTTCAGCACAATAGGCTGGAAGAATACTCAGCATGGTAAAAAAAAAAGGTGCAAATGATACACATAACTTTCAGGTATTCCTCAACCCTATTTCACAAAATGTACTGTAATTTGCCCCTTTATAGGGGGGGAAGCAGTGTGTATATTAAAATGGTATACAGATACATATATATGTATGTATATGTATATAAAAATAATCAGCTTTAATAATATATATTTAATAACAGCCCATATTTTAAGGTTTCCAAAGATTACAAAGTAAGTAATACCAAAGAATTCTTACCTGCAATATGTAGAAAACAATGTTTATTACCCATTTAATTTTGGCTAATTGAGCTGTTCGTGCTTTCACTGAAGAAAAAAGATAGAATGAGAAGGGCAATTTATGTAGACAGAAATGTTTTTTAAATTTTAATATTTAAGGATTTTAAAACTAAATAGTTACTCTTCCTCATTCCTCCTTAATATGTCTGATATATTTCCATCAAATGAAACTTTATAAAATTCCCTTTAATCTAAAAGATTCTAAATGAGATTCATTTCATTTTTGAAGACATTTTTCTAATTTTATTTGCTATTCCAACTAACTTTCTCATAGATAGGTATTAAATCAATGCATAAGCTCAAAGCAGAAAACATTTTTTAAAGACAAAGTTGTCATAATACCTCACTCAACTTGCTAACCAAGCAAATTTGTACATATTGCCTCTATTTTGGTAGTTAAAAATTTGCTCTCAGAATCTTCCTGAAGTTGTAACAAAGATCCCTAATAACTTATGAGACTTTCTATCTGCATGAAGTCATTTTATCCAGACCAAAGCTGGAGTGAAAAACCAGCTTGAAAAACTCTTCTTAGTTCATGGCAAGCAGTAGTGCATTAGAATCATACATAATCTTTCTAGTTGAATTTTTTACCAGTACTAAAGAGCACCCAGGAAAAATATTCATAATCATTCCAGAAATTTTCACATGAACTTTACATGAAAAAACATTAATAAAAGACATCAAATTATCTGTAAGCATGTTGCAAAGAACAAATACCATACCATGAGTTTTAAGCTTATCAGTCATTTTATTAATCTTTCGTTCTAGTCTGGCGTATCTGGCAAATTCATCCATCATGCTAATTGCAGAGAGATCTTGTTTCATGGTTTGTATTTCTGCTCTCATCTGAGACTCCTGGTCTACATCCTTTTGTAGCAGCTTAGATATCTAACCAAAAAAAAAGGGCAAAGTGCTATTTAACCAAAAATTAATATCCTCTTATTAACCCCTTTTTTTACAGAGTACATATTATGATTATCAGATGAAAGATTAAATGTAAGCAATTTTTTTTTACATTTTTTAAATCAAAAATATATACTTCAAATCCAAATAAGACAGCCTGTACAAGGCAACCAAACTAAAGAAAAATTTTATTGCTCTATCATTTTTCAGTCACATTCAACTCTTCATAACCCCATTTGGGGTTCTCTTGGCTAATATAGTGGAGTGGTTTGCCATTACCTTCTCAAATTCATTTTACAGATGAGGAAACTGAGGCAAACAAGGTTAAGTAATTTGCCTAGGATCACCCAGTTAGAAAGTGTCTGAAGTCAGCTTTGAACTCAAGGTGAGTCTTCCTGACTCCAGGCCTGGCAATCTATCCACTGAGCTACATAGTTGTTCCTCTGAAGAAAAATAAAGAACTGTTACTGGCAACTATAACGAACAGAAAATTAGGATCTTTTAAAAAATAAATATTGCTACCTCTTTTTTATTACTCATTTTCCCATACTGCCACTTTCCCTTTTAATAAAAAAAAAACAAAAAAAAACCAATTCACTCAAACCTACATATTAACTGCCTCTGGCAGTTACATGGCATATACTTCACTCTATAAGCAGTTGTCCTTTCTCTACTCATACATCTCACCACAAAGATAAGAGGCTACCTTTCATTATCTGTTTTCTAGTTTGGTCTTTACAGTTAATCAGGAGTTAAGCTGCTTTTCGGCATTTTCCTTTACATTCATTATCACAATTTGCTCAGTCACACCCCAATTGATGGACAATTCACTTTACTTTTAGTTTTCTTGCTACCACAGAGAGTGGTACATGGAAATTTTAGTTTTATATATAAAAGAGTGGCTTCCTATCTTTGAACTCTACAATGTTTGTGTCCAGTACTGGATCAAAGTCAAATCATTTTTCCAGAAAACTTATAGTGTTGGGGATAGAACAAAGATTGTGGAGAAAAGGCAAGGATTCACCTGAGTTCTCCTAAATTCACCTTTAAAGAACACCTCAAAATGAATTCTGAAGCAGCAGAACCCACAAAAGGATGTGGTGAAATAATTTTCTAGCCTAAGACAACTTAGGAGGCCATTAGGAAAGTGAAACACAATCTATCTAACACAGGCCAAACCCCAGCAAACCAACAGAACTGAGATTATGGAGGACCTTCTGTGGGCACAGGACTCTAGAGGTTACATTACCACACATAGCTCTGAATCAGAGTTCAACTCTGTGTATAGCTAAAGCTAAAGTGGGGTGGAAAAAGTTTAAGGTGACAGCAAGCACATCAGTTACTGAAGAAGCAAATCATACAGACTTCAAGAATAAAGGACACACATCAGGAAAGGGTAAGTTTCTTTAGTGACTTGTGAGGATATGCATTTAGAGTAATAGATGGGGGTGTTAAAACAGCTATATGTTGATGAAGCTATGAATTGCTGGAAAACACTGTAACTTTCCTTTTTAAAAATATTTTATATTACCCTTGATTATATGTAAAAACAAAAGAAAAATTATTTGTGGTGTGTATCATCCACAACTGTTCCACTCCTATTGATTTCTAAAATTTCCTTATCTGATCCTAATCTTTTATCCATCTATTTTACTCACTGCTTTGAAAACCTTACCCTAGTCCTCACCGATCTTTCCACTCCTCACTTACTTTCCAGACCATTATCTCTGAATTGGATACAACTGTGAGGACAACAAGTTTGGAACAGGTGAGCTAGTGGGTGGAAAGAGAAAAAATGTTCAGTTCTGAATACTTTGAAAAGATGTCTACAAGGCATCCAGTTTTAGATGGTGAATAGGCAGTTATGAGTTTTGGGAGATGTGAGCCCGAAGGTCAGCAGAGATTAAAACTGGATAGATAAATCTGTGAATCATCATCATGGAAAGAATCATTGAATTTAGAACTATTCCCAGAAGGTTATAAAATCATGCATCTCCTCTGACCAGCATTCCTACCATGTCTGTATCCCAAAGAGATAAAAAAAAAACCAAAAAGGACAAGGACCTATATGTACAAAAATAATTACAGAAGCTCTTTTAGGAGTGGCAAAGAATTGAAAACTGAGGGGATGTCCATCATTTGGTGAATGGTAAAACAAGATGTGGTGTAAGATTTGTGAGGGAATATTATTTTTCTCTAAGAAATGACTGGCATGTTTTCAGGAAAAACCTGTAAATATTGCCATGAACTAATGAAAGGTGAAATGGGCAGAACCAGGAAAGCATTATACACAGTAACAGAAACACTGAACAGAGATCCAATGTGAATGATATAGCTATTCAACGATCTAAAATAATTCTGAAGGACTTATGATGAAAAATACTATCCATCTCCAGAGAAAGAGCTGGTTGAGTCTGAATGAGACTGAAGCATACTTATTGGGGGGGTTTTTTTGGTCCTTTTTTACTTCAAGCCTGAACTTCAGTAGTCCCCTATTACCTCCAGAATAAACCATTAAATCTGTTTGACTTCAAAAAACCCTTCATAACCTGACCCTTTCTTAGTCTTCTTATTCCTTACTCCCTTCCACATTCTCTGATACTGGTTTCCTTGCTGTTCCTCAAACCCCACATTTCTTCTCCTGACTGTAGTTGCTTTATTGATTGTCCACCTGCCTACAATTCTTTTCATTCTCATTCCTGTCAGCTGGATGCCCTGGCTTCCTTCAAGTCTCAGCTAAAATCCCCACATGAACTCTTCCCGATTCCCATAATGCCAGAGACTTGTCTCTGTGATTATGTCCAATTTATTACAGACATTTGTCTCTCATTTGTATATGACTATTTACATCTCTTTCAATCTGTGAGCTCCTTGAGAATAAGGAATGTTTTTTTTTTCTGTTTTGCCTTTTTGGGGAAATATTTCTATATAACAATAACAGGGGATACAAATACCCCCAGAACTTAGCATGATTACTAATACATACATTTGGGGGGGGAGGGCAGAAAGGCAATTTTCTATTATGTTATAAGAAAAGTCCAATTACAAGGGAAGGAACAACGTTTTCAAAAGCATCACAAACTGTCAACAACTCCAGTCAATTCTCTGTATTTCCTAATTTCACTTCATAGCTTTCAAGCTTCCTCATGATTTGTGACCTCATTTTTATTTCATAATGGCAACTGTGCACATTTAGGCTATGTGAAGTAGAGAAGAAACGAGAAGTACAACATGGACACTTCTGAGGGGCATCTAGTATCCTAGTGGGCATTCACTAATTATGTTCAGCTTCCTGTTATAAAGAGTTTGATGGGAATTCATTGAATATTTTCACGGTATGTCTCAAATTTTCATGCAACAATTATGGTTCCATATATTGCCAGTCCTTTGAGCTGTAAGCTCAAGCATGCAAAGTCAGTGATTCAGTGAAGTGAGAAAATAAAGGTGGTAGATAACCTTTGCGCCAGACTGTCTGCAGCTACCGTGGGCCTGGAGTTTAGTGATCTCTTGTAGCTACAAAAAGAAGCAAGTATAGCCCTCACACTGCAATCTGACACTGTGGAAAGTAAGATTCAGGTTAAAAAAATGTTTCAGTTTTTAGAATTTATTTGCTGTACAGTATAGTAATGTAGATTTCGTGTACTTTGAAAAGCAAATATCAACTAAAATCAATGGGATGGGGGTTTTTTTGGTTTTATTGAGATGTCAACATAAAAGATCACAGTACTACAGGGAAATTACCAGCAAGAAAAATATTGTACTGCATTTTATAGATTATTTCATTGGTAGTTAGGGAAAGCATAAATTATAAGAATTAATGTTTTATTCTAAAGAATTGTATGCAAAAAAGTGCATTTTCAGCAATCTAGGAAAAGTAACTGGTGGTCATAAGAACTTAACCCCCTATTTCCCATAGGTTTAATGTTTTTGTGTTTTTTACTTTTGCACTATTTCTTAGAAATGTTACACTCATGAAGTTTGAGAATTGACTGTATATGAAATACTAGTAAGAAAAATACCAACAATTTCACCCCCATGCCCAGCAAATTGGCAAGAATCACAAGAGGGTAATAGTTGAGGCTGGAGAAGTAGAAAGACATACTGTTGGTGATGCTATGGATAGGTCTTCATTCTAAAAAGAATTAGCAGTTATAAATCAGTCAGTTGCTATCTTTTGATCAAGAGTGTCCACCACTGAGCATAAACCCAAAAGAGTTCCAAGACATAAAGCTAACTACCATATAATACAAAAATATCAATGGCAGTTCTTTTTGTGGAGGCAAAATACTTTAAGTAGGCATCCATAGTTTGGGAAACAGGTGTATGATATGTGGTCCCTGAATATAATGCAATATAGTTTATTATGCTGCAAGAAACAATGAATAGAAGGAATTCAGAGAGATACTACATCTGTATAAACTGATGCAAAGTGAAGTGAAACAAGAACAACATAAGCAATTTCTACTCGATCTACAATGACACAGGTGAAAAGAAAACAAATGCCAGATTATTTTAATGACACATTTTAGTCATGGGAAAAAAAGATTCTCTTTTTCTATCAAGAGGTGGGAAAACTCCTGGTTCAAAATGACCCTGTGACCAATTAGTTTTATCTTATTTCTAAAATATAAGGGAGGGCTAATGGTGTGAGAGTGGAGCATATAACTGATAAAAACAAAAAAAGCATTTATAAAACTTAATAATCTATGGTGTTTCACAGATTGAATTCTATAAACATTTGCTAAAAACCTAAGTGGAATGTGGTGAAGTGGATACTTGGGCAACAAAAAGTAGCTCCTGCAGTAAACGGAGCAGCGACCCTGGAGTCGGGAGGACCTGAGTTCAAACCTGACCTCAGACACCGACACCTGGCTGCGTGGCCCTGGGCAAGCCACTTAACCCCACTGCCTTGTAAAAACCTAAAAAAAAGAAAAATGACAAAAAGTAGCTCCTGTCCACAAGCTGCTTATGGCCGTGCTGATGAGAAATACGAAGCCCAGAGAGACGGGTAGAGCAGCTACCCTTTCAAGTGCTCCAGAAGACCCCCCAAGCTCAACATGCAACTGGTTCCCTTTAAACGGACCCCTTCAAACTCCCCTCTTCTGAGGCCCACTACAAGGCCCTTCCCGCTCCCCCGCACCCCCACAGCCGGCCCTCACTCGGCCCCGGGCCGCCCCCCGCTCCAGGCCCGTCTCCCGGCAACGCGGGGGCACGAGGGGTGATTTGGGTTTCTCTTCGGGATCGTTTTTCTGCACACGATGAAGCCTGCAGGCGGGGTCCGAGCGCGGGGCTTCCGGAGCCCAGCCGGGGGTGGGGGGCGCCGGGCCGCGCCGCGCCGCTACTTACGACAGAGGAGAAGGACGGGAGGAGAAGCTTGAGGAGGTTACACACAAACACGGAGCTGAGCACCAGCAGCCACACGCAGCCCTCTCGCTCCGCTGCAGGCATCTTCGGGGGTCCCGCGCCCACGAGCGCCTGCGCAGGCCGGCTCGGCGGTCCCACGGCCGGGGCGTCCCCGCCTTCCGGGGTTCCCCCTGCCGGAGCCCTGAGTGCCCCGCACAGACCGGCGCCGGGGCACGCTTTGGGGGGGAAAGTGGTGGAAAAAGGTGTAAAGCGAGCGCTCATCCACCTTCCCGGCCCACTTCCTCCGCCTCTGGCAAGGCAAGGCCGCGGTGCAGGAAGCCTTCAAATCCCGTCATGCCTCGGGCGAGGAGCCAGCAAACTGCCCGGTCCCGGCTAAGCAACGGGGTGGCCCTGGAATGGACCAGGTGCAAGCAGCGGAGGACTAAAGAGTCCAGCATTTGGGGTAAAAACTCCCTCTTTGATCAAAACGGCTGGGAAAATTGGAAGTTCGTATGGAAGAAACTTAGATTAGACCGACACCTCACACCTAGCTCCAGCGCTGTGTCCGGCTCTAGGACCCGGCGGGGGGACGTCACGTAGAACGAGTCAGCGCCTGCGGCCCGGCCGGCGAAGAAGCCGGAACGAAGTAGAGGCACGTGGCCGGCCTGGGCCAATCAGCGCAGAGACGGAGCCGGCAGCCCGGCTGGAAGCGTAGGGAGAGGGACAGCGGCGTGAGAGCCGGCGGCGCATGGGCGGCCAGCGCCGCTTCCTCCTCCGCGGCCCGGCTCCCGGAAGGAGAAGCGGGAGCAGGAGAAAGAATGGAATGGGCGGGCGCGGGGGCGGGGCGAAGGCTCGAGTGACTGAGCGTCTCGCCTATGCCCGACGTCTGTCTCGTTTGAACGGCGAGAGGTGGGCGGGCCCGGCCAATTGGCGGCGGCGGCGCGGAGCCGGGGCCGGCGGGAAGAGGGAGATGGAGGAAGGGGGGAGGAGGCGGGATTCCAATCCGGTTCCATCTAGTTCTGGGACTGCTCCCGCTGCGGCCCCGAGCAGCCCCGCGGCGGGAGGAGGAGCATCCGGGCCCTGCGAGCCGCCGCACTAGAAGCTCCCGCCGCCGCGGCCCTCCGCCCGCGACCCCAGACCCCGGTGACCGCCCGCCCCTGGGGAGAGGGAGCCGGTCCCCGCGCGCAGCCAAGATGCCCAAGAGGAAGGTGAGCGCGCGGACCCGGCCGCGGGGCGCCTCGTCTCGCGCCCCCGGCGCCGGGGGAGCCTCGGGGGCGCGCGTGGCCCGGCCGCGGCGGCGCGGGCCCTCACCGCCCCCCGGGGCGGCCTCCTCGCGGGCGGGCGGGCCAGTCCCGCCGCCAGCCACCCCCTTCCTCCATTTTTCTCTCTTGAACTTTGCCATCCCCACTGCCCCCCCCCCCCCGTTTTACTTTTCTCCCGCTTAGCGGTGACCGATCGGTAGTATCTGGGTTTTGGGGGTTTTTTTTTAACGTTTTTTGCAAGGCGATGGGGTTCCGTGGCTTGCCCAAGGCCACACAGCTAGGTGACTATTGAGGGCCCGAGGCCGGATTTGAACCCAGGTGGATCGGTATTATCTTAGCAGGAAAGAGACGGGCTTCGGGGGATCCCGGGGGCCTTGCGAGGCTGGGCTGAGGGGGTGGAGCGGGGCTGCGTGTTTGTGTTGTGATCTCTACGCGCCGCCTCCTTCCCTTCGCTCGGGTGACATCTGCCTGTGGAGCCTGCCCTTCTCCAAATTTAGGCTTTCGCTTGGGCAAAAGTGCGAGATTTCAGTAGTGTTCTAGCATTTCTGTTTCATCTTTTTTTTTTTATTTAGGGCAAAAAGCCTTCTAAGTGTGAGACATTGTCCTGGGAAACTTTGGGATGTGGCTTCATTTGACGATATTGGTATTACGAACTTTTCCTTTTCTTTGACTAGGTCAACTCCGCAGAAGGGGATGTAAGGGAGGAGGTAAGGATGCTTTAATTTCAAGAAATAGGGATTTGGGGAAATGGAGTATTCTTCATTTACATGCTTATCTTAAATAATTGCTTCTTTTTGGGGGGTTTTTTTAAGCCCAAGAGGAGGTCGGCCAGATTGTCAGCTGTAAGTAAAACCAACTTTACTCACTTTGCTATTACAGTGTCAGACGATGAAATGCTTAGAGATACTTTTTGTCTTCCAGAAACCAGCCCTTGCAAAGGTGGAACCAAAGCCCAAAAAGACAGCTGGGAAGGTAAGATTTTATATGTGAAAACAACTTAGAAATTGTTGAATAGTATTTAAATTATTCATTTTTAATTTGTCTTCTCTCCCCACTTCCATTTAACCAAAACTAATTTATAGTTCAATATCTGAATCCACTAGAAAATCAAATTCTTTTACTCCCCCTTCTGTCAATAAGAAGAATGGGGGAAACAGAAGGTATTTTGAGTTAAACATGTTCTATGTACCAGGGTTTTGTGGTGTTTTTTTTTAACAAAGCGATGGAATTAGGTGACTTGCCCAAGGCCACACAACTAGGTAATTATTAAGTGTGTGAGGTTGGATTTGAACTCAGGTACTCCTGACTCCAGGGCTGGTGCTCTATCCACTGTGCCACCTAGCCACCCCTGATCTTAACTCTTGAACACTCCATTTCATTTAACAGTCTGTAGGAGTAGTCTTTTAATGTTACCACTCATCTCAATACGGTCTCAATTGTTAGAAGTTATTTCTAAGGCTGTCTATACATGGTACTTCTTTTTAGGTAGGAAAATCAATATGCTAAAGGATATTTACTTCTTAAACTTCATTTTGAGAAGCTCTCCAAAGGGAAAATTACCATGTCCACTCAAAGCATATAGTAAAATATACTACCAAAGAAGTTCAGAAATATTATTCTTGGAAGAATGAATTAAGTTTGCATCTGAGGAAAATTGTTGAATGAATAACTTTATTAGATGTTAACTTGTTTGATTCAAAATTATTTTAGAGAATTAATAATTCTACAGCTATTTTTAAAATCTATAATCAGTTGGATGATTTTTGAGGGATTATTTGGGGATTTTTGGTAGTATTTTCTGGTTATATGCAAATTTGACAAATTACCTTTGGTTTTTCGCTCTTATTTATCAACATATTGTTGATTGATATTTTTTTTAATAAGAATTGTTTTTTAAAACTCAAATATTCTGTACTTTAGAAATTTAGGTAAGTAGGCCTTTATGTGAAATTCTTAAAAATTTTATTGTGTTAAAAATACTTGGCTTGAAATCAAACAGCTCAAAAAAGATAAGCATAATAAACCAATGAAGGCTTTTAATGCCACAGGAGAGTAACTTATTGTGATTTAGAATAGTATTAGATTAATTTTATTCTAATAGTCTTATTTCAGTTATAGTCTATATTGTTACTTGCAATCTTAGAAATGCCAGTGAATTTTCCAGGGATGTTGACATAAATAGTGCTTTTCCCCCTCATGTTTTACTCTCCTTTCTCAAAGTGTGTTTTGATATTAGTTTGGGGTATTTTTAGTTTTTCTTTTTCTACAAGGAAGTGGGGTTAAGTGGCTTGCCCAGGTCAGCTTGGTTAATTATTATATGTCTGAGACTGGATTTGAACTCAAGACCTCCTGACATCAAGGCCCGTGCTCTATCTACTTACTATGCCACCTAGCTGTCCCTTGACATTAGTTTTTGACAATAGTCATCACTTTGCTTTAAGGACATCATTCACATTTTTTTTTTTTGAGAAAACAATGCCAGCTTTATTTACAATGTTTCCTTTTTATACACACTCTAGTTTTAGCCACAAAAGCCATTGATTGCATGAGATGCTTTAAAATTTGCTTTATTCCCTTCTTTCTGATTTATAGCACAGTCTTTAAGCTAGTCAAACTTTAACAGACCTGTAATATCAAAATGTAGTTACTTTATGTGTGAGGCAACTGGTAGTTTAGGTAGCAGTGTTGTTGCACTCTTAAAGCCTTATTTTCCTCATCAGTGAAAAGGGAATAAATACCTACAGCATCTTACAGTGAGATAATGTAGATTAAAGAATTCTACACACCTTAAAGCCATATATAAAGGTCATCTGTGTATTTCATAAGTCATATTTTGGAGGGGAAAATGAGACTGATGACTTAGCACAACACCCTCTCACTCAAATCCAAATCATGTGCTTGTCATGGCATCACCTCCCCTGATATCATGATCTTCAATAAGGAAGGACAAATATCAAGTCATGTTTTAATGAGAGATCAACTAATACCTGTAGGAATAATCATTCATCAATCTCTTGATGCATACAAGTATATGTATCTCTTGTAGTTCTAGCTTTGTAGGACTACTTAAGAAGAATGAATTATATTTTTAATTGAACAGTCCTATGTCTTTAATGGCTCAGTGAATAAAGCACTTGACCTGAAATCAGGAAGGCCTGAGTTCAAATGTAGCCTCTGACACTCATCTTTGTGACCCTACACAAGTCATTTAACCTCTGTTTCCTTAATCCACCGAGAAGGAAATAGAAAACTACTCCATTATCTTTGCAAAAAAAAAAAAAAACCCCATGGTGATAAAGAGTCAGACAATAAATGTCTTTAATAATGTACTATTTTTCATATGTAATATTAATGCTACCAGTCATTCCATATGTGTATATTACCTAAGTGGTATTTTTGTTTATTTTTTTTTCCTGTGGCAATGTTGAATTTGTCATATATAAAAAAATTCATCTGGATATCAGTAAAGGGAACTTAAAAATGCAGTCCATCTTGTATATGAACTATTTCATTGGTGTGCTTTTGAGAATTATAGGAAAATTTTTAAGAGAATTCACTCTTTAAACTTGAATAACTCTTAGAATGTAATCTTATCTTTTCTCGTTAGCCAGAGCTGAAATATAATGCTGTACTACATTTAAACAGCTTAGTTTTTGTTTTGTTTTCTGAATAAAATTCAGAAAGGATTTCCCATAACTGCTAAGTTTTCATTACATCCAAATAGAAATAAAAATATAAATTTATTACTCATTACTGTTTTAAAAAAATAAACTCTTGGGGTGGCTAGGTGGCGCAGTGGATAGAGCACCAGCCCTGGAGTCATGCGCACCTGAGTTCAAATCCGGCCTCAGACACTTATAGCTGTGTGGCCTTGGGCAAGCCACTTAACCTCATTTGCCTTGCAAAAAAAAATCTTTACTTTTAATTATTAAATAAACTCAGAGGGCAACTAAATGGCACTGTGAATAGAGCACTGGTCTTGGAGTAAGGAATATGGGACGAATCTAGCCTCAGACATTTGCTAGCTGTGTGACCTTGGGCAAGTCACTTAACCCTGATTGCCTCCCATCCAGGGCCATCTTCAGTCATCCTGATTCATATTTAATCACTGGACCCAGATGGATCTGGAGGAGAAAGTGACACTGATGATTTAGCATAGCCCACCTCGCTTAAATCCAATTCATGTGCTTGTTATGGCATCACCTTGATGTTGTGGTCTTCTTCAAGAATAAAGGACAAGGGGCAACTAGGCAGCACAGTGGATAGAGCATCAGCCCTGGAGTCAGGAGTACTTGAGTTCAAGTCTGGCCTCAGACATTTAATAATTACCTAGCTGTGTGATCTTGGGCAAATTACTTAACTCCATTGCCTTGCACAAAAACAAAAAAAAAACTTTAAAAAAAATGAAGGACAAACTCGGGTTAAGAAATTAGAACCAGGGGCAATTAGGTGGCACAGTGGATAGAGGAGCACTGGCCCTGGAGTCAGGAGGACCTGAGTTCAAATGTGACCTCAGACACTTAATAATACCTAGCTGTGTGGCCTTGGGCAAGCCACTTAACCCCATTTACCTTGTAAAAACCTTAAAAAAAAAAAAAAGAACCAAAAGGTCACTTTTCAGTGACTGCAACATTACTCTTAATTCTTTGTTGGATTTCATTATGAACTGTTAAAACACGTTGTTTGTATTGGCTTATTCTTTTTCAGATCAAAAAGAAGAAGAAAAATAGATTTGAAAAGTGTAGAGAATTATTTTTCATGTTAGCTATTTCAATGGCAAACTTTATTTTAAAAAGTCTTTAATAATTAGTGAGGTTTTTGTCCCTAAAAAAATGGAAAGAATTAAGGATAAAATCTTTCCATGGAAAAATTAACTTTTTTAAGTTTTTTGTTTTTTTGTTTTTTTTGCAAGGCAGTGGGGTTAAGTGGCTTGCCCAAGGTCACAAAGCTAGGTAATTATTAAGTCTCTGAGGCCAGAGTTTAACTCAGGTACTCCTGACTCTTGGGCCGGTACTCTATCCACTGTGCCGCCTAGCCACCCTGAAAAATTAGCTTTTTAAAAAAAATAGATACAATTGGTTAATTTGCAAGGAGGAGGAGTGGTGTAGATGATAATCCAATTCTCCTCCCACCAATTATTGAGAATTTGAAAGATTAATGTTTTTTATATGTGCTTTGAATAAGAATTTGAAAATTTGAAAATTAAAGCAAAAAGTTGGAGTGAATTTTATACATAAAATATTAAGTTTTTGACCTTTACTAAAACTTAACTATGATCTTATTGTTAATCAGCACTTAGAAAATTGCTTAGAATATCCTGTATTCATGGGAAAAGTTGGTTTTTGTTCTTGGAAAAAGTTTTTCATGTAATTCAGATTATTGTTCAGCAAAAAAAAATTGAGTTATAAAAGAATAATTTTTAATACCTGGAAAATGTATTAATATGTAAATCCCCATTTTTAATATATCTATAGGCTAAATCTGAGGACAAAAAAGTTCACACAAAAGGGAAAAAAGGAGCAAAAGGAAAACAAGCAGAAGCTACCAACCAAGAAGAGAATAAAGATGATTTGCCTGCAGAAAATGGAGAAACTAAAAATGAAGAGGTCAGTACTTATTCTTTACCATATTCTTTGACTTTGTTAGATTGTAATTTAGCTTCATCATCATGGTTTCTAGTCTTTTTAATATTTTATCTGCATATACTTTAGTCATCATAAATTGTTCCTGGAATTTTAGGTGATTGAGCTTGAGCTAGAAGATTTGCATGTAGACAGAATTTCACCAGTATAAGTAAATACTATAGATTGAGAGATTGAAGAGATCATCTAGGCCAACCCCATCCTGTTACAGCTGAGAAAACAATGTTCCAAGAGAATAAATGTTATGCCCAGGGTCATTCAGGTGGTAAGTAGCAGAACCAAGATTTAAACTCTGGCTACCAGTGCACACTAAATATCTTACTATAAGAAAACATTGTGTATGTATATATATATATTAGGTTCTCTTGAAGGAGATATTGTACATATGTACACAATAAATACGCAAACAAATGCAGTTTTTAGGGAGGGTGAGTTTCCTGAGGAAGGTGGCACTTGTTACATCCTGAAGAAATAAAGGATTATGGTGGAAGTGGGGAGGGGATGCATTTCAGACAGACAACTGGAATGTGGGAGTAGAAATTGGAGGTGGAGTGCCTTGTGTGAGAAACAGGGAAGGCCACTTTGGCTTGATCACGAGTACAAGAGGGGAACTGCTAGAAAGATAGATTGAGGCTAGGCTGTGAAGGGTTTTAAAAGTCCAAGTTGATATATTTGATCCTAGAGACACTGGGGAGTTATTGGTATTTATTGAGGTAGAGATGTGATTGGACCTAGTCTGGGCTTAAAAGAAAATCACTTTGGCAGCAGATAGTCATTTGAGTCAGGAGACCAATTAGGAGACCATTGAAATATTCTATAGGAGAGGTAATGGAGTTGGAACTAAGGTGGTAGATAAATAAATAGAAGGATTTGGGAAATTAGAAATGGCAAGATTTGGCAACTGATTAACTACATAGGGTGAGAGAGAATGATGAGTGAAGGATAATTTAGATTTACAAACCCTGAGAGATTAGAAGAATGGTGGTGCCTTTGACAGACAAGGAATTCTGGTATATGGGTGTGTTTAGAGCAAAAGATAATGAGTTTAGTTTTGAACATTGTGAAATTGAGGCGTCTTTGCAACATCCAGTTTGAAGTACCTCTTGACATTTTGAGTTTATTCATACCATTAATATTGCAACAAATAGTCTCTTCTATGGCTATATCAGATATGATGCTAATTTACAATTTTTTTGTTTTATGTTCTTTCCAGGTTCCAGCCTCTGATTCAGCAGGAGAGAAAGAAACCAAATCTGAATAACATCTTATAAAAATCTTAACAATTGTCCCTGTAACCTCCCTTCTTGTACAATTCAGAGGAATATTTTTATCAACTATTTTGTAAATGCCAGTTTTTTAGTAGCTCTCTAGAAACACATTTTTAAGAAGGAGGCAGTCCCACCTCATCACATTAATTTTTTAAAGCATTTAAATAAGTGAAGCCAATCTAAAGTGGCTTTATTTAGAGTCCTATTTAAAAAGGTGAGATCATGTGCTGATTGTCAGTTTGGTTTTTTGTTTGTTTTAATACAACCAGAAATTAATAGTCTGTTGATTAGGAAGGTGTTTCATGTCTTGTGCATAGACTTAACATTCCATAGGCAGTCCTTACATCAAATTAAATGAAGCAGAGAGTAATTTGGAGTTGTGACCATGAATTTAAAGATCTTATTTTGATTAATCTGTATCCATCTTGTCTTTCAGTATAATTGTTTCCTAAATAAAATGGCTCCCTGGTGTTGGCTCTCCCTTTCAAAATTGTGTGCTATCAGTGACATTGTCATCTTTGGTAATAGTGGTACAATTTTTTTTTTCTGGTAACTTTATTAATGTACTGTAAAAGACTGGAAAATGTTTATAATGAGTGTAGTTTTATTAAATACAGAATTGGTGGAACCTTGCTTTGTAAAAGATCAAATACCTTATCTATATTCAGGATACTGGTATTTGATGACTTCTTTTTAGGGAGAATTGCCTCCAAAGTAAGAAAAGTCACTGGAATAACAGTTTAGAAAAAGATTACAACTACATAATTTTTAGACTTTTCTAGCATTTTTTAAATGTACAATTTATTCATAGTGTCTATGTACTGATGACCAAACGAACTAATAAAATCTTGATTACAAAAGAATTTTGGTTTCATAACTCATGTTTTAACAGGCATATTTTGGACTTTTAAATGTTAACTTTTATATATAATCCCTTTATAATGAACCGTTATACTTATGTGAAGATGCAGTGGAGGATAATAGATAAACAGATCCAGGATCCTGCATTCAAGTCCCACCTCTGAAACATTGGCTCTGTGATCCTGGAAAAATCATTTGCCTTTCTATCCTCTATAGAATTCTAATATTTAGTTTCAGAAAGGGTGCTAATTTGCATTGGTTGACAAAGTTTCTTCATCTTGGATTTCCCTATATCAATGAAATCACTGCCAATCCCTTATGCATATGAATGATTGTTCGTTATAAAGCATGTGAACATTACTTTTTCTTTTGCATAAAGAAATATGCCTTCTAGGTCTATTATGGTCCTTTTCCAGTTATACGGTGAAACCTTTTTAAATGCATTTACTTATTTTATCTCACAGTGGCAAAAAAGGTAAAGTATCATGATATTTTAAAAATGAGCATAAAGCAGTATAGGAAACCATAGCAAAGCCAAAACAAGGTAATTCTTTTTATTTGAAATTGCTTCACTGGGGGCAGGGAATTTCCAAGAACTTGAAGTTACCTATATAGTAATGTTGATCCTGGTTTCTGAGAGGTTTTGTACTTAATAAAAAATCCAATCTTCTTAGAGACTATGCTGGTTGAATTGGGAAGAGGCCCTGAGGACTATTGTACAAGAAGTCTGTGGTGAATCAGATCTTAGAAATGACTTTGAGAGATCTTTGTTCCACTGAATACTTGAATGCTTTCTATTAGTTTCTTTCCATATTATGTGGTCTGCATTTCTCCCTTTTGGTAAGTTGTACTATCTTCATTTTATAGATGAAATAGCAAGTTTCTTGCCTATACAGCTAATAAGTGTAAGGGGAGTAAAATGGGGACCCCTAATGTAGTTTTCCAAATTATATTACAACTTGAATGTGATAATCCTGGGGCTGAACTTTAAGACTGAAATTTGCTACAAATATTTAGACATCTAAATATAACTTAACTTTATATATCATTTATGTGATGACGATGATGTGTTTTCTTTATTCTCAAGACCATGACATCAGGGGAGGTGATACTATGACAAATATGAATTAGATTTGATTGAGGGGGTGCTGTGCTAAGTCAACAGCTTAACTTTCTTCTCCAGAGCCATCTGGGCCCAATGGCCAGAAATGAATCAGGTCTACTGGGAATGATCCTGGATGTGAAGCAGTCAGGGTTAAGTGACATGCCCAAGATCACACAGCTAGCAAGTATCGAGTGTCTGAGACTGGATTGCAGTCCTGATTCTAAGGCCAAGTCTCTAGTCACTGCACCACCTTGCTGCCGCATCATTTAACTACATAGATACTATATATAAAAATTCTATACCTATACCAAGTATTAAGTGTTTACAAATCTCATTTGTGCCTCACGACAACTCTGAAAACATGACGAAATCTAGGCAGAACAGGGTAAGGGACTTGGCTTAGGACCATAGCTGGTATTTTGAGACTGAATTTGAACTTAGCTGTATCTCATTACAGGCTGTCTCCACTGTGCCTCCTAGTTACACCAGATGCTTGTTTTGTACATTTTATATTTAAAAAGAATATCTTCCTTGTCCTTCAGTCTTGAAGAGGATCAAAATGATATCGCTATACTGGCATAAACGTTGGAGTAATTTGACTGCAATAATAGCATTTACAGAGGACACATTTTTTAGTTAGATGCTGTTACCTTATTTTAAAGGTGAGAAAATAGGCTGAGAGCAAATGACCTGTTCATGGTCAGAGCTAATAAGTATCTCCCCAATTTTTTTCTATTTTATTATTTGAGTATTGGCTTTTCAAGGTAGACTTTTAAATACATTAAATACATTTTTACAAAAATTCCCTAGTTGTGTTACTTATTACTGGGTCATGTAAACAGTCAATAGCAGCACACCTGAAGGAATTATTTATGTTTTAGTGGTGCTTTTTTTTTCACTAGTCACTTTCCATTGACTGCAAACACGCACTAGAATATTCCCACATGAAAATTAAGTAGAACATAGGAATGGGGGATGAATCTTAACATACCTGATAATTTTTGTGTGGCATTCAGAATTTATTCCAGTTTGCCCTTAAAACTTATGCCAAAACCTTGACTGCGACCTTTTATTTCACAGTAGGTCTTTTCTGTTCAGGGAATACTACCTTTTTCCCATGAATATTGTCATTGATGAAATCTTGTAAATCTGTAAAAAAAGAAAATTAAGTAGAACATGTTGACCATGTCTAAGAATGTTTGCCTCATTCTGTAGTACAATACTTAAGTTCTGTGAAGTCACAATTGAACAATGCATTGATCAGAAATCTAAATTCCGTATTTTACATTTTTCTGAGCACTGTAAATTGTTATTTTCTGCCTACTTAGTTCTTTATCAGTTTATACAAGTTCCCAAAGTTTCTTTGAATTCTTCATATTTCTCATTTCTGATAAGAAATCTGTATCTGATCACTTAATTGGCCATTTCCCTGATTGATAAGGACCTTTCTTTCCAATTCATTATTACTATCAATTCATTATTACTATTACTGCTATACTTTTATTTCCCATTGACTTTGACCTCCAGATAAATATCTAATAGTGGTATTATTAGGGCAGAGGATAATATGTAGTTTAGTAACATATAATTCCAAATTCTTTTCCAAAGTGAATCATACAAAACTTCACCAGAACTTGGTTTTTCTAAAGATGTGTTTGAGCAGGGGCGGCTAAGTGGTGTGAATAAAGCACTGGCCCTGGAATCAGGAGTACCTGGGTTCAAATTCGGTCTCAGACACTTAATAATTACCTAGCTGTGTGTGGCCTTGGGCAAGCCACTTAATCCCCTTTGCCTTGCAAAAACCTTAAAAAAAAAATGTGTTTGAGCTAAGGGAGTAAGTAGTGTTCTTTCTGCTCTTATTTCAAGAAGAAATATGGGGTTTTTTTTCTGTTCTTTTTGGCAAAAATCCAAATGTATTACCTGACTGATAGGTCTAAGCTAGAAATTCTATTAATAGCCTTGAAAGAAACAACCACAGTCCTAGATTCAAATATGAAATAAGTGTACTCAACCAGAATTTTTTTCCTCTCACTTTTTTAAGACAAGAGCAAATAGCAAAAAAAGCTATCATAAATTTAGTTTTTTTTAAAAAAGCAATTTTTATATTTTAGAGGGCAAATTTGCTAATTCTTAATCTATACATCTATGACTAATACTATGAGATGATAATTGATTTTAGAAAAATGATTCCCACTTATGAAAGTTGGAATGATATTCTATAATAGAAACCATGTCATTTGGGAATATCAAAGCATTCAAATCATAAAACCTAGAAGATACTTCAAAAAACTTATTTTAAAAAAACATTTCCAGAGGCATAAGTCTATCCTGATTCACGGTAGCTTTTTTTTTAAAAGGCAACAGGTCAAATAACATTCAGTTATTTGTGTTACTTTTTTGCCATTAGGAGAAGAGTGAGCATTTTGTAAAATATTACAAATTAGGGCTTGATTTATTGTTTTGTTTGGATCTTGAAAATTGATGGGCTGTTAGGTGGTACAGTGGATATAGCACCAGCCCTGGAGTCAGGAGTACCTGAGTTCAAATCTGGCCTCAGACATTTAATAATTACCTAGCTATGTGGCCTTGGGCAAGCCACTTAACCCCACTGCTTTGCAAAAGAAAAAAGAAAAAAAATGGATGGAGAAAATATTAAGCATGTTGATCTCATAGTACTATAATGTGTCATGCATTTTCCCTTCCCATTCCCCCTTTCTGAGAGCTGGTTGTTAACACATTTACCTGCATAGGCCTGAAAGTATCCTGAATGACTAGCATAGACATTTCTGATTTTTTTTTTGTAATGAAGTTTAAAGCATTTGAAAATTCTTTGGATAAGTCAGATATGTTTGGTAATAAGTGTTCCTGATTTTAACTTTCTAATAATCACAGATAAAATCAAGTAATAAGCATAAAAATACACAAGTAAAACCCCTTTGTCCCAGAGAAGTTTATCTTAGGTGGGACTAAGGGAGATAAGGGAAAGTAGGTAAGACTCCTACCTATATGGATAGATACTAAATGCAAGATAATTTGGGGGGAAGGACTAGAAGCTGGGAGTATTTGAGAGGGCTTTCTAGAAGGTGGACCTTTGAGCTGAACTTTAAAGGAAAGTAGCAATTCCAAAAAATGGAGATGAGTATATTATGGACAGGGAGACAATGCTGTTTGTGAGGAACATTGGCTAGACTGGAGTGAATGGGCAAAGAAGGTTGGAATGGTAGATTGGGACTAGGTTAAGAAAGGCTCTTAAATATCTTGACAGAGCTTTGGGTAAAAAAGGGAGCTACTAGAATTTATTCAATAGGGATTTTAACGATCCTTTAATCCAATTCTCATTTTACCAATGAGAAAGTCTCAGAGAAGTGAAGTGATTTGCCCAAGGACACAGTAAATAATAACTGGAAAAGGGAGCAGCTAGATGGCACAGTGGATAGAGCACCAGCCCTGAAGTCAGGAGGATCTGAATTCAAATACAACCTCAGACACTTAATTACCTAGCTGTGTGAACTTGAGTAAGTCACTTACCCCCATTGCCTTACAAAAAAGGAAAAACAAAAACAAAAAAATAACTGGAAAAGAACCAAGATGCGAGTCAATGCATCTTCCATCCTACAATGCAATCATATTCTAATTTATATATAAATTGATTCAGTTTTGTATTTTTAAAATTTTGAACTTTTCAGACACAATTTTAAAAAAAGGAGAGGGGAGTCAGACAAGAAATTGTGAATTCCTATTATGTAGAACTTGCTTTTCTTTTTTTAACTTAAAGCTCTTCCCCGTATATATGTATGATTACTTCTGTTCTCTTAAGCATTTTCATAACCCTGTCCCTAACTCTCCCTGTTTTCTTTCCTCCTCCCATTGAAAAGAAAAGAAAAGCCCCTCATATAAGACAAAATATGGACTTATCAAGACAGAAAATGAAATGGATAATAGGTGAATATAGATGCATATCTTGCAGAAAAGAAAAAAATTCAATTCCATTATGCAAATATTCTTTAAGTGAATGCCCTGTGCAAGACTGTCTCTGGTGGGTGCTGATAATACAAAGACAAAATCAAAACTGTCTTTGCTTTTTTAACAAATTGATTCAGTCAAGCAAAACATTCTTAGAATGGCCCCTAAATGTATGTCTCATCCTGTTTTATCAGTCTATCACTTCTTGTCAGGAAGTAGGCAGCATGCTTCATCATTGGTTCTTTGCAATCATGAAGGGTCATTACATTGATCTGAATCCTAAATGTTGCAATTTATTTTACTAGGACTTAGAGAAAGAGCAGCTGAAAAGCCAAGAAAAGCCAAGCTCAAGCCCCACCTCTGACATGTATGACACATAGGATTATATGAACTTGGTAAGTCCTAGTAGCTCTCTAAGGCAAACTTGCATCAAAGACAAACTTTGCATCAGCAAAAAAAAGTTCCTTACCTGGGAGTTCCCTATGCAGGGCTAGTCCCTATCCCTATTCTGTTCAGAGTGCATTTCTATTCAGATGATAGGATAATCTTCACCACAAAATGATCTTGAGGGTTCCTTTAATTACTGAAAATGTACATCATGGGTAGTGAAAAAAACTCTCCAGAGTGTCATGTTAAAATACTTTTTAAAAAACTGTCTCAATGTTTTCAAATAACCATCTCTTTTTTGTAACTATTTTCATCCAAGGTTTACCAGACAGCTGATCTTATATTTGTTCTTATGTCCAGAGGTATTAATTAGACAACTTCATCAGCAACTGTGGGGTCCTTATTGGTGAAAGCCATAATAAAAATAATAGTCTCTTTTTTTTTAACCTACCAAAGAGTCATGTATAGAGAAATATGTAATACTAGATTAAGTAATGTTAGAGCCTTAGACTGGAGGTGGGGGGTAGGGGATGAGGAAGAGAGATTCAAGACTTTCATTTATCAATGAGATAAAGTGATTTGCTTACAGTTATCCCCAGGGTATAGATTGCTTGCACTTGAATCTCCTGAATTCCAGCAAGGCTTAACAAATACCTTTGACCAAAAGATAGATTAGATGAGCTAAAAACTATAGAAAATTAGATTTGACTTTAAAAAAAATCAGAGTTTACATGAAAAATGCTATTCACTTCCAGAAAAAGCACTGATGGAATCTGAATAGCAATCAAAGCATACTTTTACTTTTTTGTGGGTGTGTTTTCTTTTGATCTTTCTTCTTTAACTATATGACCAATGTGGAAATATGTTTCATATGATTGCATATATATATATATATATATATTATATCAAATTGCTTACTTTTTTAGGGAGGGTAGAAGTGAGGGAGAAAGGAGAAAATCTGGAACTCAAAAACTTTTTCATGTCATTGGGAAAAAATTTGAAAAAAAATTATATTTGGAAATTGGGATACATATTTAAATTATATCTCATTTTAAGGATACAATTCATTGCAGTTAAGATTCTGGAATATGCCAAATAAGTCTATAATCTCATCTAAAGCTGCTAGGTGGTACAGTGGCTAGAACACTAGCCTTGAAGTCATGAGAAGGGAAGTTCAAATCCAGCTTCAGACACTTGACACATACTATGTCATTTAACCCTGTCTGCCTCACATCCAGGACCATCTCCAGTCATCCTAATTCATAACTGGTCACTGGACTAAGATGGTTCTGGAAGAGAAAGTGAGGCTGGTGATATAGCACAGCCCCTCACTCATATTCAATTCATGAACTTGTCATGGCATCACCTCCCTGATATCATGGTCTTCTTTGAGAATGAAAGACAAACATCTTCATCATCATCAAATTCATCTATTCAGATTTGTTCTGAAATCCTGCAGTTGGTTCAACATATCTGCCCATCTTGTTTGACTCTTATTCCTTATATCCCATAAGATTACCCTAGGGGTGCACCCACTGTATTGGACATTTTTCTTGCTTCCTCATGATCTACCACTGTAGCATATGGATAGGTCAACCAGTTACATTTTGCTTGAACTGAGTTTCAATTCCAGATTATTATTATTATTACTATTAAAAAATAATAGTCTCAGCCCTTGTGCAGTAGCTGTGGCGGCAGCAGTGGTGGAGCGCAGTGCAATGTCTCATACCATTTTGTTGGTACAGCCTACCAAGAGGCCAGAAGGCCAAACTTATGCTGATTACGAATCAGTGAATGAATGCATGGAAGGAGTTTGTAAAATGTATGAAGAACATCTGAAGAGAGTTGAATCCCAACAATCCCTCCATCACATATGACATCAGTCAGTTGTTTGATTTCATTGATGATCTGGCATATCTTAGCTGCCTTATATATCAAGCACACTCAGACATACCAGCCCTACAACAAAGATTGGATTAAAAAGAAGATTCATGTGCTTCTCAGACGGCAGGCTCAACAAGCTGGCAAATAATTCAAATGGCAGCCTTGGGGGGATGGGGGGAGGACTTAGAAAACAGGCATGTACAGCATGCTGTAGGGAGAGCTTTGTATTATAGAAGTCCTGTTTCCATTTTGTTACAATCTAGCCAAGGTCAAATGTATTAGGAGATTTTTGTCTTGTTCAATCTGAAGCCTTTGTCCCTCCTTAATTTCTTTTTCTTTTTTACTAAAAAGTAGCTGAAAATTTCTCTTTGGTCAGTTAGCACTTGGTTACAATTTTTCCAGCTGTTCATATCTGCTTCATAATGTTCACTGTATTTAACCTTCTGTGTGAAGGTTTTCCAGAATTTAGTTATGTCCTCAAAACTCAAATGCTTAATAGAGAATACAATAAATGCTCTTTAGTTAAAAAAAAAAAATAGTCTCTCTCTTGATGAAAGCCATATAAACAAAGATTAATGGAAACCAAAAGAAAACACCAGGACATGACCTGGATGTGACTAGTTTATGTTCAGTTCATTATCTTGCATGTCTGAAACCCAAGCCCAGTGATGAGCAGGGTAAAACCAAAAATAACATCAATCCACACTACATATTCTAAAACTCCTTTCTTCGCCTGATCATTCTATAATTACTTTGGGGCTTTTGGGGGGGCTTTTGTGAGTATCCAAATATATCGTCTGGTGGCCTCTCCAGACTGCTCTGTAATATTTTGATTATTAAACTACTTATATAAAACAGTCTACAGCTCCTGATTTTGTTCATGTTGGCCCTCTTTTTTTGGGGGGCAGCCTCAAATATTCTACTGCAGGGGGAATTTGAGCAATTCAGCAGTTTGGATGAGGCAGCTAGGTTGTAAATTGGATTGGGAGCCAGCCTTGGAGTCACTTTATATACTGTCTTCAAAACTTACTATGTGACTCTAGGCAAGTCATTCAACCTCAATTTCCTCATCTATAATATGAGTTTAATAATAATACATAATTTATATAATTATTATAAGATCAAATAACTTTATATCTGTAAAGTGTAAACATTAAAACATATAAATGTTATTCTTATTGTATTGACAAGAGATCCATGATTATGTTTCATGTCCATTGGCAAACAATTATTAGGCATTTTAGAATTGAATTTAATTAAAGATAACAAATGATTAAGATATATATTGCATATACCCTTAATTTTCTAGGTTAAGATTACATGTTACCTTTTCTATTGGTAGTTAGAAAATCAGGCAGACCTGTTATGGACAATGCTATCCAGATGGAAAAAAATCCAAAAACCACAAAATATGAATGAACACTATGTTCACTTTTTAAAAAATTTCTCTTATTTTTTTTTCCTTCTTATTCCATGATTTTCTTGATTTTCCCTTGGTCCTAATTCCTCATATACATAATAACTAATATGTTGGCATACACAAATGTACTAGACTTTCACTACTGAAGAGAGGAGAGTAGGAAGGGAAGGTAGAAGAAAATTATGTATCTTATAATATTCCATATGCATGATAAATGTTGAACAACTTTCATAAAGTATAAATGGAAAAATAAAATACCAATTAGAAAAAAAGAATCAAGGTTCAAATTTTAGCCTTTCAGTGAAAGACATTACAATACAAAATAGATTAATAATTAGGAAGATGGATTAATAATTAGAAAAATGGAAGACAGGGATGAAATATTTATGTTGTATATAATGTAATACATAAATTGGTTTACTTGTAGGCAGCAAGAAACATTTGTTCATTAAGTGCCAACTTTGTATCAGTCATAATGCTAGATCCTGGAGAGAAAAAGACAAAAAATGAAATGGACAATAGTTAAATACAGATATATATATATATAGATATATATATATTATATATATTATATATATATATACCTTATATCTTGGATAGGCAAAGAAGGACAGTTCAGTTCCATTTCACAAATATCTTTTTAAGTGGATGCTATATGCAAGCAGGTACTGGGGATGCAAAGGAAAAAAACAAAACAATTCTTCCTTCCATGAACTTACTAGAGACATGCCACAAGCACACAGATAAGGATAATGTTGTTTGACTCATGAATAAATTGGATTTAAGTGAGGCAGAAGTGCCTGAAGTTACTGACCTCAGTGTCTCTTTCAGAGTCATTTTATTCCAGTGGCAAGACAAAAGTCATGATGACTGGTTGATGGCCCAGGATGTAGTGGATGACCTTGGATGTCTAACCAAGTTCTAAGCACATCACAGTGCCCTCACTTTAACCATCTTCATGATCACTGGAATAAATTGTTCTTATTTGACCATCCTGCTGGGGGAAATCTTTACATGAGATTGACATTCCCCAAGTCATCACCAGGTTTGAGGCCTATTGGTTACCAGGCCTGGTTTTGTTTTTTGGGGGGTTTTTGCAAGGCAATGAATGGGGTTAATGTGATTTGCCCAAGGTCACACAGCTAAGTAATTACTAAGTGTCTGAATCCAAATTTGAACTCGGGACCTCCTGACTCTAGGGCCAGTGTAGGAGGCCTATTGGTTACCTTCAGTCAGGGTTAGCCTGTCTGCTGAGATGGCTTAACTGAGGTGTGGTCAATGAGCTTCTTAGAGACACAGATGAGATCTGGGCAGCAGGATACCAAATGTGGAAAGCAGCCTTGAACAAAGGGCTCAACAGCCCTCACACCAGAGGTACCAGTCTTCCCTGAATATCCCAATAGATTAATTTTTAGAAAATGAATGTATTGTAAAAATAAAAGGCATCAATATATATGTATAAAACCTAGCAAAAACAATTCCCCTATTGACCATGCCCAAAAATGTTTCTCTACATTTTAAGTTCCTCTCACAAGGGGTGAGTGGGTTTTCAAGAGGTAGCTAGATGGTACAGAGAATAAGAGTTAATAACTTGAAGTCCTGAATTTGAAGATCCTGCTTTAGATTTGAAGATACTGCTATTGAAGATATTTACTAGTTATGGGACCTTGGTTAAATCACTTTTTTTTTAGCCTTTGTTTAATTGGTACAATGAGGTAACATCTCAAATGTTTGTTTTGAGGTTCATATAATAGTACCATGTCAACCTACTTTATAAATCTAAAATCACTTTATAATATAAACTTAAAGCACTATAATATTCTTTAGAAGTGATGATTTATGATTAATCAGTATTCTAAAGTCAAAGTTGAATTTCTTTATATAGTAATAATGCTCTTTTATACTCTCTTATTTTATTGGGGTTTTTTGCTGACTATATTTAGGTATGTACCAAGAGGCTTAATTTTTCAGTTGTTTTCTTTTAAATTTGCTCAATGGGGATGGATGGGAGGGAGAGATTAATAAAAGAAAAAAGAAATGAATGTATTATAATAAGAAGATAGATGAACTGATACAAAGTGAGGTGAATAGAACAAGAACATTGTGTACACTAGGAATAATATAACAATGATCAAATGTGAAAGATAGTCTGATCAAGACAATGATCCAAGACAATTCCAAAGGACCCATTGATAAAAATGCTATCTACTTTCAGGGAGAGAAAGGGAGAGAGAGAGAGAGAGAGAGAGAGAGAGGAGAGAGACTGAGAGAGAGAGAGAGAGAGAGAAATAATGAACTGAGTGCAGATAAAAGCATACTTTTTTTTTACTTTATGTTTCTTGATTTTTCTTTTATTTTTTTGCAACATGGCTAATTTGTACATTAATTTTGCATGACTTCATATGTATACTCAGTATCATATTGCCAGAATGGGGGAGGAGTAAAAGAAAGGGAAAGAATTTGAAATTCAACATTTTTAGAAAAGTGAATGTTAAAAATAAATTTAAAAAAAAAGAAACGCTAGCTATAGTAGACAAAAAAATTGGTTGTACCATTTCATGGTTCCACCAACAATGCATTGTTCTATCTTTCCACACCCCTTCCATCATTTATTGTTGTCATTTTTATCAATCTGAAGGATGTGAGGTGAAACCTCATTATTGTTTTGATTTGCATTATTTTAATGATTTAGAACATTTTTATCATGTGATTGTGAATACTATGCAGTTTCTTTGAGAACTATTTCCTTTCTTTAACCATTCATTTATTAGAGAATGACTATTAGTCTTGCACATGTTTATAATTTTTTTGTATATCTTGGATACCAAGGAAACTTTATTGGAGACATTTGATAAACATATTTTTCCCATTCAACTGCTTTCCTTCATATCCTAGATGCATTAATGTGGTCCATGAAGAAGGTTTTCAGATTCAAATAATGTTACCTATTATATTATTTTGTAATTGCCTTGTTTGATTAAGAATATATCTCTTACCCTTAACAGTGAGAGATATATGAGTTATTTCTCTTATAATTTTTTAAATAATATGATCTTCTACATTAAGGACATGTATCTGTTTAGAATGCATTATGAAGTATGGTGGGAAGTTATTTAAATCTAATTTCTCCCTGGCTACCTTCTAATTTTCCAATTAGTATTTTTTTTCAAATAGGGAGTTTTCTTTCAGTAGTGGGATTCAAATAAATTAACAATTGGTTCTTTGCCCTAATGATTGTTTTAAGTATACAAAAAGATATACCAAAACATAGTTTAATATTTCATGCATTTAATATCCAAATAAAAACAATAAAAGCAGTACATAAAACTAGATTATGTTATATTGCTCACAGTAAGCAAATGTGTGCTTATGGAGCAAAGGAAGTAACCTGACCACAGCAATCGGTGTTGGATTATATGTAGAAAATCGAAACTCATTCTACCTACTCTAATTTTTTTTCCCCTACTTCCATGGCTTCTGAAATGGGCAGTAAGACAACCCTTGAAATCTATATTTCTATTGGTTCATTGTGTCCCAGCTTCCTATTGGTTTCACCATTCAGGGAATGGCTCACTCATATCTGGGGGGAATTTAGGGCCTAACATAAAGTGGAAACAAATGGCAGTGTCACCCCCTAGTTGTTTAGCACTTTTTCTCTTGACATTATATGTTTGTTTATTAAAGTAACAAAAATGAGGGAATTAAAATATAGTATTTCATCAAAGGTATGATGAGTATATTTTTAAGAAATGAATAAAAAGTATTATAAGCATAGTTCTGTCAAATTTTTTTTCACCTATGGATGGAATAAATATTATTATGAGCTCTTAGAAAACATTGTTACACAGATGAACATTAAAAAAGAGTGAGGAATATAAATTTGTGATTTCCACATTGGTTGGCTGCCCAGGTGCCCAGCACCTAAGGGAGAACCCTGATTACAAGTCCATTTTAACAGTCAGTTCATGGAACTCAGCATAAAATCAGCTATCAGTTCTGTGGAAATGATGCAAACCAGCTGAATTCCACCCCTGTTTCTCCCTATGAACATTATGTGTTCTGCCTTATCAAACTCTGGGTTTTTGAGTTTTACTGTTTCTGAAATTCCCTTATCTAGTCAATTCCCATTAATCTGTTTCTCTGTTCTTTAACTATTACAAGATAGTTTTGAAGACTGCTTTATAATATACTTTGAGGTTTAGAAGTGCTGTTTCCCCCTTTAACCTTACTTTTTTTTTTGCAAGGTAAGGAATTTAAGTGACTTGCCCAATGTCACGCAGCTAGCTAATTATTAAGTGTCTGAGGTGGAATTTGAACGCAGATCCTGCTGACTCCAGGACTGGTACTCTATCCACTGGGCCATCTAGCTTCCTTTCCTTTCTTTTTATAATTTTTCCTGATATTCTAGACCTATTATTTTATCAAATGAATTTTGTTAATATATTCTCTTGGTATCCTCTTGGCAATTTGATTGGTATATTTGACAATAGTTCCAAAATTAATTTGTATTTTTAATGATTAGTGTAGCATTAAAATTACAAATTAATTTTGATATTATTGTCATTTTTACTATATTGAGATCTAGCCATGAGCACTGAATTTTCCTCCAGCTATTTAGGTTGTTCATTAATTCTTTCAGGAACACTTTGTAATTGAATTTATACAAATCTTTCTCTGTTTAGGAGGTTGATTTCTAGATATTTTATGTATTTTATGGTTATTTGGAATGGGATTTCTATTATTGTTTCTTATATTTTGTTACCTATTATGTAAATATACTATTGATTTTTGAGCATTTCTTTTGTAGTCTACAACTTTTGCTAAAGTTATTGCCTCATTTAGCGCTTATTTGCTGATTTTTTTTCAAGTAAATCATCATGCCATTCCCAAATAAGGATAGTTTTATCTCCTCCTTACCTGTCTTGATTCCTCTGTTTTCCTTCTCTTGTATGTGTGCTATTGCTAGAATTTTTAGAACTTAATCAAATAATAGTGGGGAGAGTGTGCATCTTTGATTCATTCCCATATTTACTGAAAAGTTTCCACTCTTGCATATGAATTTCTACTGTAGCATATGACTTGCTTTTTGATTTAAGAGAGATTCTTTTTTATGATATTAAATGATATTTTATGTATTTGTAGGATACTTCACATAAAGGAATGTTGTGCTTTTACCATGTCTATTGAAATGGTCATGCTTGGAATGTATTTCTTTGTTTTTTTTTAATATATGATTAATTATATTGTTTTCCTAATCCTGAACTAACTTTGCATCTCTAGTATAGATCCTATTTGATCATAATAGATGATTTCTTAAATAAATCACTATAATTATTATGATAGGATTTATTTTTTTGAGTCAATATTCATTAATGATATTGACCTTTAGTTTTCTCTATGTGCTTTATCTTTTCCTATTTCAGGTATTAGGACTATATTTGTTTCATGAAAAAATTCTGGTTAAGTTTGTCTTCAATTGTTGAAAATAATTTGAAATATAGGTTCTTACAGTTCTTTAAAAGTTTGATAGAATTCTCCCTATGCTTTTTTTTCCTTTGATAATTTCTTTACCACTAGATCTTTCCTTTGATGAGATTAGATTATTTAAGATCTCTATCTAGTCTTTTGATAGTCTGATTATCCCTCTATTTCTCTTGTATTTTCAGTTTTGTTAGAATATAATATTCTGGCTATCTTTTTTTTTCTTCTAGTTTTACCCATTTGCTATCTTATTAACATGACTTTTCTGCCTTCTTATTTTTAATCAGATTATCTAAGGCTTTATCAATTTTATTAGTCTTTTCAAAGTTCTGTGGAGTTTTTGTTTATAATTTATCTATTTCCACCTTATTTTTAATACCTTCTTTTAATGCCTAAGTTTTGTGCTTAGTTTTTAATTATTGATTTTCTCATTTTTAAATGTATTTTCAGTTCATTAATCTCCTCTTTTTTCTATTTTGATAGTAGTATGACCATAAAGAAGTTTTTTTTCCCCCTTGAGGACTATTTTAGCTGTATCCCAGACACTTCGATATTTTTTTCATTCTTATCATCTTCTTTTACAGAATTATTGTTTCTATGATTTTTTTGATTCATTCAGTTTTTGTTTTTTTTTTTTTAGGTTTTTGCAAGGCAAACGGGGTTAAGTGGCTTGCCCAAGGCCACACAGCTAGGTAATTATTAAGTGTCTGAGACCAGATTTGAACCCAGGTACTCCTGACTCCAGGGCCAGTGCTTTATCCACTGCGCCACCTAGCCGCCCCCGATTCATTCATTATTTAAGTCTTTTTTGTTTAGACTCCATTTGAAACTGTATCTTCAAAAACTCCTTCTTTGATTAAAAACTGCTGGGATAATTGGAAGTTAGTATGGAAGAAACTTAGATTAGACCAACACCTCACACCCTTTACCAAGATGAGATCCAAATGGTTACAGGACTTAGACATAAAAAATAATAGTATAAGCAAATTAGAAGATCAAGGACTAGTCTACCTGTCAGATCTATGGAAAGGGGAGCAGTTTATGACTAAGGAAGAGTTGGAGAACATCACCAAAAACAGACTAGATGATTTTGATTACATTAAATTAAAAAGCTTTTGCACAGATAAAACCACTGTAACCAAGATCAAAAGAAATGTAGTAAATTGGGAAACAATCTTTACAACTAATGATTCTGATAAAGGACTCATTTCTAAAATATACAGAGAACTGAGTCATATTTTTAAAACAAAAAGCCATTCCCCAATTGACAAATGGTCAAAGGATATGCAAAGGCAATTTACAGATGAGGAGATCAAAGCAATTCATAGCCATATGAAAAATTGCTCTAAATCATTATTAGAGAAATGCAAATTAAAGCTTCTCTGAGGTACCACCTCACACCTCTCAGATTGGCCAATATGACCAGGAAGGATAATGATCATTGTTGGAAGGGTTGTGGGAAATACACTGTTGGTGGAGCTGTGAACTCATCCAACCCTTCTGGAGAGCTATGTGGAACTATGCCCAAAGGGCAACAAAAATGTGCATACCCTTTGACCCAGCAATACCACTACTGGGTCTATACCCTGAAGAGATGATGAAAAAGGGTAAAAACATTACTTGTACAAAAATATTTATAGCAGCCCTGTTTGTGGTGGCAAAGAATTGGAAATCCAGTAAATGTCCTTCAGTTGGGGAATGGCTTAGCAAACTGTGGTATATGTATGTCATGGAACACTATTGTTCTATTAGAAACCAGGAGGGATGGGATTTCAGGGAAGCCTGGAGGGATTTGTATGAACTGATGCTGAGTGAGATGAGCAGAACCAGAAAAACACTGTACACCCTAACAGCAACATGGGAGTGATGTTCAACCTTGAAGGACCTGCTCATTCCATCAGTGCAACAATCAGGGACAATTTTGGGCTGTCTGCAAAGGAGAGTGCCATCTGTATCCAGATAAGGAGCTGTGGAGTTTGAACAAAGTTCAAGGACTATTCCCTTTAATTTAGAAAAAAACATATCTTGTCTGATCTTGTCACCTCTTAGACTTCTCTTCTTTAAGGATATGATTTCTCTCTCATCACACCCAATTTGGATCAAGGTACAATGGTACAACATGGAAACAAAGTAAAGACTGACAGAGTGCTTTCTGTAAGGGGGGGGGAGAGGGAAGCAAGATTGGGGGGAAGATTGTAAAAACTCAAATAATATCTTTAATAAAAATTAATTTAAAAACTATATCTTCTGTTTGTGTTAAAGTAATGTAAGAATGTAATGAGTATATCAGGTCTTTAAAAGATTATATTGACTATTTCTACTTTTTTTAATATGTTTGCATTATCTCTATTAATATGATTCATTTTTGTAAAAAGTTCCATTTGGTGCCAAGAAATATTGATTATTTTTTTCTGTTCTATTTAGAAGATACCATAAGAATTTTAACTTTAGTTTCTCTAAAACTCATTCACTTACATATTTTCTCTTTCATTTATCTTTCAGTTAAATTTATCCTAATTTGCTCAGTAAACATCAGTTCCTAGGTTTCTGTTTGGATTCTAAGTGTCCTATACTATGGAAATGACTGGAGTTGCTTTATCTTTTGCAAAATTTCTGTTTTGGAAAAGTTTGAGAGGTCATGAGGATTGGATATCTAGTCTGCCATCTTTCTTAATACTCACATGAACTGGAAGTTCCATAAAAACTCTTTTATCTTTTTTATTTATTAGAAAGATCAATGTGAGACCCTGTTCCTTGCCTGAAGATGAATCATAGATCTCTCTCTTATTGAGATGTAGATCACAGTCAAGGTTGATCTACTTTGATAGTTATTTGAGATTTGATTTCCCTGTGATACAGATTCAAATCTTCTAACCTCTGGAGAATATGACTGGAGAGTAACAATGCTTGTTACCTGGGGGGGGATCAGCCATAAATTTCTTTTAAGGACCTGAATCAGGTTAGAACAATTTCCTTGGCCCTTGCAGGATCAGGATTGACATTACCCCACCCCCCAAGGCTATCTTCTTGCCTTAGGGGAAATCATATTTTTCCTTTCTCCTGGGGGCCAGAATTAGAATCAGAGTTATCTTCAGGCTTCTGGGGTACTGGGATAGTATTTTTCTGGGGCCCAAACCCCACTTTTCACCTTTTTTTTTTTTTGCAAGGCAATCTAGGTTAAGTGACTTTCCCAATCACACAGCAAGGTAATTATTAAATGTCTGAGGTTAGATTTGAACTCAAGTCTTCCTGACTCCAGGGCCAGTGCTCTATCCTCTGCACCACCTAACTGCCTCAGAACTTGAAGTCTCAATGACACTCTCCTCCCTTTCCTGTGGTATTGAGCCCACAGACCCCTCTTAGGGTGAAAGTGACAGAGCTTCCGGCTGAGTTACATGAAAGTCAGGGGCTACATAGGGCTGGGGTGCTGAAACCTAACATGCTTACCAACTATTGTCTTATAGATCTCCTCTCCTCTTTTTCCACTAAACTCCTTGAAAAATTGTTTATAATTAATGCCTACCTCACAACTCATTTGTTTCTAAGTCTGATTTTTGACTTCATTATTCAACTAAAATTGCTCTTTAAAAGTTACAGTAATCTTTATCACCAAATCTAATGGTTTCTTCTTTTAGATTTTTATTTATTTTGAATTTTACAATTTTCCCCCCTAATCTTGCTTCCCTCCCCCCACCCCCCCCACAAAAGGCAGTTTGTTAGTCTTTACATTGTTTCCATTGGCATGCATTGATCTAATTGAGTGTGGAGAGAGAAATCATATCCTTAAGGAAGAAACATAAAGTATGAGATAAAGCAGAATTACATAATATGATAACATCTTTTATAAATTAAAGTTAATAGTCTTTGGTCTTTGTTCAAACTCCACAATTCTTTCTCAGGATACAGATGACATTGTCTGTCATAGATACCCCCAAATTGTGCCTGATTGTTGCCCTGTTGGTATGAGCAAGTCCAGTGAGGTTAATTATCATTCCCGTGTTGCTGTTAGGGTGTACAATGTTCTTCTAGTTCTGCTCATCTTACTCAGCATCAGTTCATGCAAATCCTTTTAGACTTCCCTGAATTCCCATCCCATTCTGGTTTCCAATAGAACAACAGTGTTCCATCACACACATTAATGTTTTCTTCTTGATCCTCATCCTGCTTTACTTTTTTTACTTTTTTTTTTTTTTAGGTTTTTGCAAGGCAAAAGGGGTTAAGTGGCTTGCCCAAGGCCACACAGTTGGGTAATTATTAAATGTCTGAGACCGGATTTGAACCCAGGTACTCCTGACTCCAGGGCCAGTGCTTTATCCACTTCGCCACCTAGCCACCCCTGCTTTACTTTTTTGACACAATTATCTTCTCCTGGATACTCTTCCCTCTGGGATGTTGGGATTCCCACTGTCTGCTCCTTCTGAGTCTGTATTGCTAGATCTTTATTTATGTTATTTATAACTTCTAATGGGGATGGAGGGGAAGGAGGATCCCTCTGGCTGTCTTTAGTTTTCTTCCTATTTTTCTTGATGCTTTCTTATTTGATGATCTCATAATATCATTATCATCTCTATGCAAATGATTCCCAGATCTATTTATCCAGTTCTAGACTCTAAGTATACCATGTTCATTTTTAAAGCTTCTTTTATGTTTTTTCTTTCTTTCTCATTTTTTTCCCCCTTTACTTATACCAAATCATTATCTCTTGTTGGACTTGAACTGAATGTTTGATCATAGACATCTGAAAGTCAACATATCCAAAACAGAAGTGATCATCTTCTCTCTTGCCCCCTCTGAACTTCCTTATTCCTTTTGAGACCACCATCCTGCACATCGACCAGGTTTACAATCACAGTATCATTCTCAATTCCTCCTTCTTGTTCATCTCTCAGAGACAATCAGTTGTCAAATTTAGTAATTTCTTTCTTCACATTCCTTATATAAGTCTCTTTTTCTCTATACAGTCACTTTAACACCTCTTTAATCACCTGTTGCCTGGACTATTTTGCTACAACATGTATTTCTATAACTATATCACATACTAATGGTGTTTTATCCCAGATTTTATTTAGCATTTCTCTTGCAAATTAACATTTCTGAAGTACTATCTCACACCAATCAGATTGAATGACAAAAAAGGAAAATGATTAATATTAGAGGGGAATGTGGGAGAACAGGTATACTAATGCATTGTTGATCTCAATGTGAACTAGTTCAGTCATTTCTGCAAAGCTATCCTTTAACTTAATGAGGCTAGTACATTTTTAATTCCCAAAGGGATTAAAGAGGAAAAGGATGCATATATATACAAAAGTGTTTTTATCAGTCATTTTTATTGTGGTACAGAATTGGAAATTGAGGGGATGACTGTCATTTGGGCAATGGATGAACAAGTTAAGGTATATGAATGTGATAGAATACCACTATGTTTAAGAAATGATGAAGGTGCTGGTGTCAGAAAAATCTAGAAAGACTTGTATGAACTTGCAAAGCAATCAGAACTAGGGGAACAATTTATTCAGTAACCGAAATATTGTAAAGATAATCCATCAATCTACTTTGAAAGATTTAGTAACTGATCAACACAATGACCAATCATAATTTCAAAAATTTCACAAATAGACATGCTATCTACATCTAGTTAAAGAGCTAATGGACCTGGGGGTGCATGATTGAAGCATTTTTTCTTTTTCTTTTCTATTTTTAGACATGGCTAATAAGAAAATTCTTCTATACAAGAATATGTAAATAATCATACATATTTATAAGGTATCCTTGTTTTTCTTGCCTACTCAGCGGCAGGAGTGGGGAGAGAGAAAGAAGAGAGATAATTTGGAACTGAAAACAAAATAAAGTTATTGGAGAACAATTGTTTTTTAAAAGGGAAAATCCTCTAGTGTTTCTCCACTACATATAGCTCTTGGTTTTAGATATTGTGTACCATACCAAAAATTTGGTGTTTAATGCTTTTTTTTTTTTACTCACAGAAATGGGTGTTGTTTTCTTTTAACTTCTGCATATGGTCATATTAAATCCTTTATATTCCTATTTGGTAATCACCATATATATTTATATTTATTGCCAATAATCTATTCTGGTTCTTCTTTCTCTTTCTTAAATTTTTGTTAGAATGCCTAGATCTGAAAGGAATCACCAACGAAGTTCTATACTTAATTTCTGAATGAGAACTGGAAGGAAATTTTAGAAATGAAGAATGGATAAAATATATGCCTAATGTCCCATTAAGTGTAAACCTGAAGTTTGAATCCAGATCCTCTAACTCTAAAGTTGATGTTCTTTTCAGTTTATCAAGATGGCCAATAGCACTGATTGTTCCCTATACAGGGCATTCCTTCTTCATGTTATTTCTCCCCATTTTCCTTTCACAGAACCTGTAGTTTCCTTTAAAGCATAGTTTACATTAATGCACTGCTGGTGGAGTAGTGAACTTTTCCTACCATTCTGGAGAGCAATTTGGAACAAGCCCAAAAGGATCCAATAATATCACTACTAGGTCTGTATCCCAAAGAAATCATGAAAAAGGGGGAAAGACCCACTTGTACAAAAATTTAAAACAGCTCTTTTTGTAATGATAAACAATTAGAAATTGAAGGACTGGCTAAACAAGCTATGGTATATGAATGTCAAGGAGTAATGTTGTTCTATAAGAAATCATGAGCAGCTGAATTTTAGAAAAACCTGGAAAGACTGACAAGAACTGAAGCTAAGTAAAGAGCTCAGAATCAGAACATTGTACTCATTAACAGTAACATTATGATTTAATCAACTTTGATGGACTCAGCTCCTCTTAGGAGTAAGTGATCAAGGACTTGTGATGGAAAATGCCATCCCCACCCAGAGAAAAAACTATGGAGTCTGAATGAAGAGCAAAGCATATTATATTTACATTTTAAAATTTCTTGATTTTTCTTTCTCATTTTTTTCCCCTTGAGTTCCCCCCCCCCCTTTTAGTTCTAATTCTTCTCTAATATGGAAATGTTAAACATGATGTTGTCCATATATGACCTACATCACATTGTTCCCTGCCAAAGAGAAGGATGGTAGAAAAACGAAGCTCAAAAACTTATGTTGAAAATTATCTTTGCATGTAATTGGAAAAAAATAAAAATTTAAAAAGGACAGTTTAGTTATCTCCTCAAAGGGTTTTTTCCATCTCTCCAAGTTGATAATGCCTCCCATTCATTCAAATCACTTTGCTTTTTGTTCTTATATATATACTTTGCCTATACATGTACATTCATTTTCATGTGGTAGAATGGAGCCTAAGAAGTGATTGTTGAAACGGAGGTAAGATTGCTTTCATCATGTGATTTTTGTTGTTAATTACTCTCTTCTCTCCCCTCACCCTTCAATTCCCCTCTCCCGTTGCTTAATCTGTTTCATTTGTGCCTTGCAAATTGAGTGCCTGGGCTGGTTTCAAATAATAATAGCTATTATTTATATAGTATTTAGCACAATTATTTCATTATATCATTTATTCTTAATCAAAATTTTGTAATATTTGAAGGTCCAAATCTAGGCAGTGAGTTATTTCCTTAAGGTATTTTAGGAGTGTAGCATATATTAATAACAATAACTTTGTTCTATCATAGAGAGACAACTTTAGAAATTTAGGTGTGAAAATGAAGCATTCTCTCATCACCTTTTTATTAGAAGTATTTATAAATCAAGATAAGAAATATACATAAAACAAATCTGTGGAATATCTCTTTTGAATTATGCAAAATCATTGAAAGGATGGTATAGATGTTGGGGGTGGGGGGGATGTAGCCAGCTAAAGGTTCTAGTGGGATGTGAAAGATTTCATATAAGAGACTGACCCAGAAGAAATTTTGAGGACTAAAAGGTTTAAGTAGTACTATGGTTAGCAGAAGCTAAGGTGAGAGACTAAAGGGCAGGAAACTACCGATTCCTAAACAACCTAAGCATCCAAAGCCACCTTGAAAGGTTGAGCAGTAAGGAACAAAAAGTATAGGAGCAATATCAATAATATAAGCTGAGAAGTTAGGTGGGCAATAAAGCTTCAAGGAAGACTAGCAACTCTTTAAGGAGGAAGTAGGGAGACTTAGCGTCCGGGAGCCGAGCGGAGATAAAGAGATACATTGTTGCTCTGGGACTTAAAAGCTAAGGCAGGGATCTATTGTTTTGTTTATCCGGGCTTTTGTGCCAGGGGGCAGGAATTTACCGGGAGTCCTAGCCAGGGTGGGGCAAGGTACTTAAAAGTTCCTAGACCTCTACTCTATTATAAACTTGGAACTTTGGGATGGGTAGAAGGAAGATGCAGTCATTACAAGAAGGTACAGATGAATAAAAACGAAACATTTCTCTGTCCCACAAAGTGACTTACTCAGAAATCAGATGAAAAAAATACAGTATTCTCTCATCACCTTTTTATTAGAAATATTTGTAAATCAAGGATAAGTGTATCCTTACAACAAATCTACGGAAAATCCCTTGTGAATTATGTAAGATCCTTGAAAGGGTGGTATAAGGTAAAGTAATGATGAAAAAAAGCTTATGTGTAGCTTGTGATGGAAAACCGAGAAAAAATTGAAAGGTGAATAATGTTTTTACAGTGTGTGTAAAGCACTTTTCTTATTTTCCATTTCAAAACCAAGTGCCCTTTAGAAAAGGTTCCCCTTTAGATCACATTTAACTTTAGGAAAGGTTTCCATCCATCTAGCTTTCAAAGTAGTCACTTAGTCAATTCTTAAGAACTGTGATCCTTGGCAATGAGATAAACAGCTTGGAAGCACTTTTCTCCGTTTTTTTTAAACATTTAGGGAACATACACATAACCGAGTTTTTAGACTAGAAGATGCTGCCTGCCAATTGTCAAGTCTTGGTAACGGTTCGTGTCTGCTCTTTAATCACTCTGCATTTCCCCTCCTGGGCCTTGCAGGGTTTCTTGGGACCCTCACCGAAAAAAAAGGCAGGAATCCAATAATCCCCCCTTTTCCACAGTGCCGGCGGCTTCTCGGACCACCTAGGTCGGGGGCGGAATGGGCCGGGGGTTTAGCAGCAAAGGGAGTCCCAGGGCCCCTTCCACCAAGTGCCTGGGGCAAGGGGCTCCATGAGGCCGGGGAGAAGCTTCCAGAAACGCCGCTCTCCGGGATGCAAGCACAGCAGCCGCGGCAAACACCCTACAAGGCAGTTCTGGCCCATCCAGGAACTGTTGAAAACAAGAGGGGCCGCTTCACCGCGCGCACGGATATCAAACCTCCGCGCCCCCCCTCCCCCTCCCCCTCCGCCTTCCCCAGGGGCAAACCGCTAAAGGGAAGACTTTCTCTCAAAACTCCCCAAACGTCGGGCTTTCAGAAGGCCAACGGAAGCCGCCCTTCCTTCCGAGCTGGGGCCGCGTCTTCCCTCCCCGCACGTCCCTCAAAGATGGCACTATTTTGCCTCTTTCCTTCCGCGCCCGGCGGTCGCGCGACGGCGGCTGCGTGGCGGCCGACGTCACGACGCCGTGAGGTCGCTACGCTGCATGGCTGCGGGAAAGAGTCGGAGTTAGGAGGGGGGAGGGCCGGACCCCGAAGGGAACAGCTCAGTTAGGCCGTGGCGCGGCCTACGCCGGTCCCTAGCCTCTCCGGCCGCCCCGCTCGGTCATGGCTGAACACTCGGCCTCCAGACGTCCCGTGCCGCCCATTGAGTCGGGTAAGAGGGGCGGGAGCTCTCCCCGCCTCCTCGGAGCCGTCCGAGCTCGCTCGCCGCCCTCTCGCCCGCCTCTCTCCCCGGGGCCGACCGTTTCCCCCGCCGTTCCACCCCCAACTGGCGCTCTGTGCCCCGGCCCCGGCTTTAGCTCTCGTTTCCCTTCTTCCCACAGAGCTCTATTTCCTCATCGCCCGGTACCTGTCCGTCGGCCCCTGCCGGAGAGCGGCTCAGGTGAGTACAGCGGCCCGGCGGGGGGTCCTCCCAGCCCTCCCAGCCTGCGGACCGGGGCTCCCCTCTCCCCCCCAGCGGCCTAACCCCGTGCCTTTCTTGTTGCAGGTGCTGGTGCAGGAACTGGAGCAGCACCAGGTCTGTACCGAGCTCCCATCCTTCTCCCTCCGGCCCCTTCCCAACGCTCGCGTCCCCTCCCCCATGGCTCACCCTCCGACGCGCGCCGGCCCTTCTTGAACTCAGCTTGTCCCAAATCCAAGTTTTGCCCATTTGTCCGTATTTCGTTTTTCTAGTTGTTGCCGAAGAGATTGGATTGGGAAGGCAATGAACACGACTGGAAATATGAAGACTTGGTGAGATTTTTGCACTATATTTTACGGTTTAAAAGAATTATAATAATCCCCACCTCAGATTTCGACAAATTAGAATCTAAAATTTTGTACACATCGGCTAATATATATGTATATATATAATATATATTATATATATATTATATATACATACATATACCATGTTTTCTCTGAAATGTGTTTAGTCTTATTAGTTGAGAGTGTTTGTTTTGGTAAATTCAGTCAAAACATTAAGGAAACCTTTGTTAATCCGAAGTTGTGGTTCTAAACAAAGGCGTAGCCTTTCTTCTGGGTGTTTTTTCGTTGTCTTTGACACGTTGATCTTGGAACTTTAGCCCTTATCTCATACTGCACTTATTCTCTGCCTCTCATTTGACTAGTGAAAGTAGTGGACCTTGAAATTGAAGAATAATTAGCGTTCATTTGCTTAACCTGCTCCGAATTGTTTTCACGCCTTTGTGGAGATTCTGGAAGATAAGATTCAGAAATTTGAAGTTCTAATTTAACTTGCAATTGACTGCTGAAATGCTTCATTATATACCTTTAAATGTTTTTGAGCACGATTTAAGGACTTAAGTACAAGGTTCTATTTTTTCCTTTCAGTTTACTCCCTTAATAAAGTCTCTTCAATTCAGCTCTTATTTCACATATTGGCAGTTATGTAGTGTTGAACTGTGGGACATGAGTACCACTATAATCTGTCTTCAGAAATTTAGCTGTGTGATCTTGTGTGAGTCATTTTAAGCCCAGACAGCCTTAATCCACTGGAGAAAAAAAATCCGTAAACCACTCCAGTATCCTTGCCAAGAAAACTCTTAATGACAATTTTGTCCAAGGGATCATGAAGAGTTGAACATGACTATCTCTCCTAACATCCCATATGCACAAAATTATATTTTAGTCCTTAAAAAATCTTGTTGGTGCTAACCGCTTTATGTAGGATATTAAAATAATTCTTATAGAGTAGCAGCCATGGGATCAGCTAAGTGACAAAAGGATGGAACACTATCTCTGGAGTCAGGAAGGCTCCTTGTGTTCAAATCTGGCTTCAGTTATTGACTAGCCATGACTTGCCCAGGGTCACACAGCTAGTAAATCTCTTGAGAATAGAGTTGAACCCTGGTCTTTCTGTATATATAATACAAGGACAGCCAGATGGCACAGCACATAGAGCACTGGGCCTGGAATCTGGAAGACCTGAGTTCAGCTCCGTTCCCAGACGTTCCCCACCTGCCTGGCCCTGGCAATTTGCATCCCTTTCTCATCTGTGAAATGAACTGGAGGAGGAAATTGGAAAGTGACATCCCAGCCTCATTGACCAAGAAGCCTTGAACACACAGCAAAGCTGGGGAAGGTGACAGATATTTTTTAGGCAGCAAGAGGAAAAAATTACCAGATAAATAACCTAAAATTAAATATTTAAAAGAACTAATTGGGGAAAATTCCTTTTCCTCTCTTCTCTGCCTGTGTAATTTTTCATTTATGAGATGTCCTTTTTAAAAAATCTTGTATTGATGCATTTTTGTCTATCAGTCTGTCCCCTTTCCAGATTTGACTCCTCCCTTGTGACAAAAATTAATAGTAATCACGTTTGAAGATGTATACCATATTTTTAACCAAGTGATTTTAGCTGTCTCTTTGCTGAGGGTGAAGCTATATTTCATTATTTTCTGAGACTAGGAATTTATATAATTGCTTACCTCTTGACAGCATAGACTTAGTTACTAAGCAAATTCAAGGCATGGGGAAAGAAGGAAGGGAATAATAAGCATTTATTTGGCTGCTGCTGTCTTGGAGTCATACTGATAAATTCTTTTTACACATTGTATCTCATTTGATTCCTACAACAATCCTTTGAGGTGTGTTAGTATCTCAGTTTTACAATTGGTTAAGTAACAGCTACTAACTGAGGTTGTATTTGAACTCATTTTGATTTCAGACCTAGCTTCCTTCTTCACTGTATCATTTATCTGCATGGTTTGTAAACTTTTCAAATAAAAGTTAGTATATTTTAGATCTAGTGTTATTAAATACCTAGATGAATCATGACTGCCCATTAACATGAGTCCTGGGAAGAATGGATTTTTTTTTTACTATTTCTTAAGCCAGAGGGAGGGAACTAGGAGAGAGGTGTTAACTGTAGCTGTACTGGTATTAGGAACAAATGGTGAAGAAGTATGCTCTGAATTGCTCAGGGATTGGATTTGGTGGGGCCTACATTCCTCTTCCTATTTATTGCCTTCTCCCCCCAACACTCTCTGAATTTACTGCTTTGGAATCTACTGTACCGACTATAGACTGAGTTCAAGAGGATGGGGGAGGGGAGGAAGAGCCTTCATTATGACCAAAGCCCCTTCCCAAGAACCTCCTATACTACTTTTTCTATCTAGAACCCTGTTTAGAGTGCAACAAGATTTAGACTCTTAACTGTAATTACTTTCAGGGACAAAAATCGAAAGATTTCTAATTCTGGAACTTTATGGAGGCTGTTATCTACTCTGCCTTGTTTCTCTTGAACAAGGGTAACTTGAAGTCTGAATTTGATTTTTAAAAAATGTCTCAATAATTGTACTTCAATAAAAATAGTATTCTGAAAATAGGTCCACTTGTATAAAAAAGAATCAGTGGTATAAGAGGTTAAGACTCTACTGTAATCTTTACTTAATTCTGAGCACTAAAGGGTTAAATTTAGAAATCTTGTCCTGAGATATACTGTCACATGTGGAAGATACCTCTTCCACCCTGTTTACTGAATTGTTTGAGAAAAACAATAACTCTTGACATTTACTAGACTTACTGATGTTAGGCTCTCACCAATCCAACTGTGAACCTATCTAGGAATCAAGCATATGCTGCATAGACAGTCTTTTTTTTTTTAACTATCATTCCCTGCCATTGTGGAATGAAGGAAAAGAACTGATACTTGATTGTGACTTAATTTAGGTCCCAGAGAGCCTATTTTTTTTCTGCTGCTTGAAAGGGAACAGACCTATTCCATACTGCCATATCATTGGACCCTTGAAAATAGGAGCTATAGCCAGTTAATTTTTTCCCTTTTTGTGGCTACCATGTGTTCACTTTCTCCTTTCATCATTCTTGTGATATTTGCAGGTCTGCTGAGGAGGAAAGCTCCCCCAATAATTCATTAAATATTCATTAAACACCTACTTTATGTTAAGCTCTGGGTTGGATACTGGGAAGTATAAAAGCAAAAGTGGGATAATCAGCATCAAGGATACAACCCTCTTTGGATAATAGAGACCAGGGAAGAGAGCTCTGGGCTGGCATTGACAGGAAAGAGGTATTATAGAAACCTAGAGAGAAAAGGAAAAGGATGATTAACAATTAAAATGTACAGAGAAGTCAAGAAAGATGACACTAGATTATTGGAGCTGGTAGACATTGGTAACTTAAGAGAGCAGTTAAAAGTGAATGATTAGACTGGAAAACTAGGCCTGAGAAGGTTAGAGCGAGAGGAAAGGAGAAGAAAGGAAACAGCACTATTAAGCACCTCTCCTATGTCAGACACTGGGTAGGTGATTTACAGATGCTTAATCCTCACAGCAACCCTGAGAGGTTGGGACTGTTAAGATCAATAATTTGCAGCTGAAGAAGCTGAGGCAGTCAAGCTCACACAGGTATGTAAAGTTTGTGAGGCTGCATTTGAAATCTTGGCTCTAGTGTATTGCTTTGATGAAAGAGTTGGAAGGGACCTGTGTTGATTGTTTTTCCAAGTGTTTAGTCATTAAAGGGAAAGATAACTGAGATGATAGGTAGTGGAGATGGATGATTCAGGTGAGAGTTTTTTGTGATGGGGGAAATATGGGCAGCAGAAAGGCCAAGGAGATAATTAAAGTAGGTCTGAAGATAAAGGGATTATAAAGGATCTATATATATGCCTGAGGAAGGATAGAATGGGATCACTTGTGCACAGTGGTTTGTACTTGCCAAGGAGAATGGCAGCTACCAATTGATGTTAGATGAAGAAGCAGATAGTTAACAGAAGGCATGTGAGATAGAGGAAGTGGAGAGGAGAAAACTTTTTTAGATTTTTTTCATCTTTTTTGCACTATAGAAACTTGGCTTCTAGAAGACATTGTGTTCTTGTTACTTTCTCTGGTGCCTCCTTATGCACTGTACCAAGAGGAGGTTTGGGTATATTCCTTACTCATTGATACTTCCCAGCTATTTGGCTACCATATTCTCTTAGAGACTCATTATTGGACTGTGTCATTCTATCCAGTTCCTCTTTTTGTTTATCTGCAGCAGGGAACTTCTGTCCTGAGGACCATGAGGTCCTCGAAATCATTTGGTCTGGTGCTGCCATAGTAACCATAGGTGGGACTAAAAATTCCATAAATCAAAGTAAATTAAATGTTTGACTAAATATAGAAGGATAATTATCAAGATGATAATTTTGTATGGCCTGAGAATGATATTATAAATTTTCAAGTGGCCCTTGGCAGAGAAAAAGGTTCCCCACCCGATCTACAGGAAACCCATCCCCCCTATTGATTCTTATGGCCCACAGTCTTTCTTTCCCCCATAGTTTTTAACTATACCCTGAATCCTGCTTTCATTGATCCCATATCACTCCTTTTATCTCCATGATTTTGAATTGTAAAATTACCAGTTCCAACTTTCTACTGTTACTTCTTCCATTTTCCTAATTCTATTCAACATGTAAGTCTACTAAAGTAACCAGTCATTTATTCCTCTGAAACCATAGTCCTTACTCTAACCTTTTTTATCCTCATCATTCTTTTGATGATATAGTTAACTAAATCCTGTCTTCTAAACTGAAATTTATTGTCTCCCAATCAAGTTGACAAAATAAAAAACAGCATTGGGTCAATCTTAAGCATCTTCTTTCTCCACTTGGTCACTGGTGAATGATGTTAGAGAAAACCACAACTGTATCACATGATTCCATTAAAACTATAGTGGACTCTCACTAGAACATGGTAATTATCTTTCCCTCCTATTTGAACCTGAACAGATGCTTGTTCAAAACTATGCTTCTCTATACCACCTTACCTATAAATTCTGTATATGACTTTTCCTAGTTTACTCAGAAGATTGAGGTCATTCATTAGGAACTTCCTTTTAATTCCCTAAGTATCTAAACCTCTTTAACCATTTCTGCTCTCACTGAGTCTAGTCTCTGAGGAAGAAGTGGCTGTTCTTGCTAAAACTAATCCCTCTACTTGTGTTCTTGTTCTTAACCCTTGTCAGATCTAGGAGCTGACTATTTCAGTTATTTCCTCTTAATCACTGACTCCTTTCATACTACCTATAATCATGCCAACACTTCCCTCTAAGAAAAAAACAAACCAAAGCTCTTCTTCCACTCCCATTTAACATTCCCTTAAGATAGCCTATATCTCACATAAGCATACACTTTGAGAATTGGAAGGGTTCTCATTGGCCATTTAGTCGAACCAATAAACAAAAATAATCTCACTATAACATACCTTGAAAAGCCAACTTTTGCTTGAAGATTTCTAAGGATGGAAAAAACCTTATCTCTTATTGAGGCAGTCTATTCTACTTTTAGATAGCTTGAATTGAATTTTTCCTTGATTGCATTCCTCCTCCTTATGACAGCCCTTCAGTTCCTTGTACATAGTTACCAGGTAAAATACTCAGTTTTTTCAACTGATCATCATGTCATGGACTCAACCTGTCATCAACCTAGATACCCACCTTTGGGAACTCCAGTTGATTAATATCCATTGTAAACTGTGAGAAGCAGCTGAACACAGCATTTTGTAAATGCAAGAAAGGCAAGGTACAATGGGATTTGACTTCTTATTCCTGGAAGTTAAGCCCATCAGTGTAGCCCAATATGACATTAATTTTCTTGGCTGCCATATCACATTGCTAACTGATATTGAGCCAAAATTAAAGCTAGATTTTGTACAATTGCAATCCATTCATATATCTCCATCTTGTAAAGCTGATTTTTTTGGTACCCAAGTACAAGACTTTGCAACTATTTCTATTAAATTTCATCTTTAAGCCTAGTGCTCTGGCCTGTAATGATCTTTTTGGAGCCCATCAACCAGTACGATAACTATCTACTAGCTCTGTCATCTACAAATAAGATAAATGTAGTTTATGTTTATCCCTGTCGTCAGAAATGTTAAAACAGCAGGGGGACAAGCTGGTGTTCTCTGTTAGAGACTTCTTGCTTTGTTGGCCATTAACAATTATTTTTCGAGTCTGACGTGTAATCATCCCTGAATGACTATTTTCTTATTTAATGCACATCTCTATATCTTCCCAAGAATTGTATGAGATACTTGATCAGAAGCTTTGCTAAAAATCTTTAATTTAAAAGATTAAAAAATTCATTTTGAATTTCAATACAAAAAGGCAAAAAAAAATTTCCATGTCTACAGCATGACATAAAAAGAGAGGATTCAATAGAAAATATTGAATTTCTCTTCTTTTACTGTTCACTTTTTTTTAGGAAAAACTATAATAAATAGACTTTGTTTTCAAGACTACTCTGCTTTTCTATACTTCTAAGCTTTCTTAGCACAATATTTATTGTACAATTTTCTTTCATTTCACATTCTGCTCATTTCACTATTATTTCATGGAAGACTTTCTAAAATCAACCAGTTCATCATTTCTTATATTTCTTATATATATATTATCCTATCACAGTTATATACCACAACTTGTTAAGGCATTTCTCATTTGATGAGAATTAATTTCCATTTCTTTGCCACCACAAAGAGAGCTACTGCAACTATTTTTTGGAACATATATGTTCTTTCCCTTTTTTCCCTAATCACTTTGGGAAACAGACCTAATAGCTGTGTTTCTGGGTCAAAGGGTATAGGCAATTTATTGATTCTTTGGGCATAACTCCAGATTGTTCTTCAGAATGGTTGGATCAGTTCACAGTTCCGCCAACAGTAAAAGTGTCCCAATTTTTCTACATCCCCTCCAACATTTGTTGCTTTCCCCCTCTGTCATTTAGGTGGTGCAGTGGATAGAGCACTGGCCTTGGAGTCAGGAGGACAGGAGTTCGAATCCAGCCTCAGACACTTGACACTCAATAGCTGTGTGACTTTGGGCAGGTCGCTTAACCCTGATTGCCTGATGTCCAGAGCTATCTCCAGTCGTCCTGAATTCTATCTGGCCACTGGACCCAGATGGCTCTGGAGGAGAAAGTGAAGCTGATACTTAGCACAGGCCCTCCCCCCCAATCCAGTTCATGTGCTTGTCATGGCTCACCTCCTTGTTATAATGGTTTTCTTCGGGAATGAAGGACAGAAAGATCAAATGTTCAAAGGATATGTGAACAGACAGTTCTCACATGAACAAAGCTATAGTCATAAAAAATTGCTCTAAATCACTCTTAATCCAGAGAAATGCAAATTTAAACAACTATGAGGTATAACCTCACATCAGATTGGTTAACATGACAGAAAAGGAAAATTTTGGATGTTGGAGGAAATGAGGGAAAACTGAGACACTTACGCACATTTGATGAAGTTGTGAACTGAGCCAGCCATATTGGAAAACAGTTTGGAACTGTGCCCAAGTGGCTATGAAACTGCATACCCTTTGATCCAGCAATACCACTGCTAAGTTGATATCCCAATGACATCCAAAAAAAAAGGAATGAAGATTTATAGCATCTCTTTTTGAAAATGAAATGGCTAAACAAGTTGTGGTATGTGAATGTAATAGAATATTTTGTGCTATAAGAAATGACAAGCAGGACGATTTCAAAAAACCTGGAAAGAACTTTCATGAACTGATGCAGAATAAAGTGAGCAGGACCAGGTGAGAATGATTGTACCCAGTTACCAGCAGCATTGTGTGATGATCAGCTTTGATAGACTTAATTATTCTCAGCAATCCAATGATTCAAGACAATCCCATAGGACTCAAAAAATGTGATTTGCTTTCAAAGAAAGAACTGATGTTGTTTGAATAGATTGAAGCCCGCTGTTTTTTACTTTTTTTCCTTTCGTCTTTTTTATTTGAGTCTTGTACAAAATGACTTAATATGAAAATGTTTCACATAATTGCACCTGTATTACCAATATCTGATTGCTTATTGTCTCTGGCAGGGGACAAGAGGGAAAAGAAAGGGAGAGATAAAATTTGGACCTCAAAACTTTAAATAAAAATGTTTTGTTTTCAAATGAAGTTTCTCTTAACTTTATCTCTTCTTGCAGAGTTTTGTTCATGATACATACATAGATATGTAGATGATTTCTGTGGATTTTATATTCTGCATTGCTAAAATAATTGTTTCTGCCAACTTTTTAGTTGAATCTTTGGAATTTTCCAAGTATATCTTCATGTTGTCTGCAAAAGAGGTAGTTTTATTACCACATTGCCCTTTCTGATTTCCTTCAATTTCTTTTTCTTATCTTGCTATTGCTAGCATTTCTAATAAATACTGAATAATAGTAGAGTGGGCATCCTTGTTTCATTACTGATCTTATTGTGAAGGACTTCTATACCACCATTTCATATAATGCTTGGTAATGTTTTTAGGTACATGCTTCTGTTAATTTTAAGGGAAAAATCTATTGAAACTTATGCTTTCAAGTATTTTTTCCAAAGATTTTATTTATTTTGAGTTATACAATTTTTCCCCAATCTTGCTTCCCTCCCCCCACCCCCCAACAGAAGGCAATTTGCCAGTCTATACATTGTTTCCAGGGTGTGCTTTCAAGTGTTTTTAATAGGAATATATTTATTAAAAGCTTTTTCTGCATTTGTTGATATAATCATTTTTTTAATGATGTAATCAGTTATGTTAATAGTTTCCTTATGTTCCTTGCATTCAAAATTATAAATCCAGCTTGGTCAAAATATATAATATTTGTAATATACTGTTGATGTCTTGTAGCTAGTATTTTATTGAGGATTTTTGCATGCATATATATATATATACACATGTTAATGAAATTGTTCTATAATTTTCTTTATTTTTACTCTTTCAGATTTAGGTATCAGTACTGTATGTTTTATAAAAGAAGTTTGCTTTTTATTTCAAATAATTTATTTAATATTAGAATCAGTTGATTTTTAACTGTTGGGTAGAATTCACTTGTAAATCCATTTGGTTCTGATGATTTTTTTTCCCCTTAGGAAGCTAATACTTTACTTTTTCTAAAATAGATTTATTTGAATATTCTATTTCCTCTGTTAATCCATGCAAAGTTTATAGTTTTGTAAATAAATCTTCTGTTTCACTTATTCTTAAAGTCATTGGCATATAATTGGGTAAAATAACTTTATTATTGCTTTGATTTAATCTTTATGAGTGGTATTGTAACCCTTTTTTTTTTTTTTTTTTTAGTTTTTTGCAAGGCAGTGGGGTTAAGTGGCTTGCCCAAGGCCACACGGCTAGGTAATTAAGTGTCTGAGGTCGGATTTGAACTCGGGTACTCCTGACTCCCAGGCCAGTGCTCTATCCACTGCGCCACCTAGCCTCCCCTCAATAGTCTATTTTTTGCTTTTTTTGTAAAACCAACTCCTAGATTTTTTTATTCAGTGGTTTTCTTTAAAGTCAGTTTTATTAATCTCACCTTTAATTTTTAGAATTTCCAATTTGATATTTAATTGAGCATTTTTATTTTGTTCTTTTTTTTCCAGTTTTTTTAAAATTGCATTCCTAATTCATTGGTCTTTGAAACATTTAAAAATAAAAAGTTTCCTCCGGTTATTTCTTTTTTCTGAATTCCATAGATTTTGAAATGACTCCACATTGTCATTCTCTTTAATTAAATTGTTTCTATGGTTTATTCTTTATCCCACTCATTCTTTAAGATTAGATTGTTTAGTCTTCAGTTAGTTTTTAATATGTTTCTCTATGGTCCCTTTATTGAAAATAATTTTTATTGCATTGTGATCTGAAAAGGAGGTGCGTTTCTGCTTTTCTACATTTAACATTTTTAATGTCCTAATATATGGTCTTTTTTCCCCAAAAGGTACATTGAGAAAAAGGTGTATTCCTTCCTGTTCCCATTTAATTCTCTCCAATATTTGTCATATCTAGGTTATCTTAAGATTCTCTTCACCCTTCTTTATTTTTGGTTAGATTTATCTATTTCTAAGTGTGGGGGGAAGTCTCCACTATTGTAGTTTTTCTATTTCTATTAGGATAAATTTTTCCTTTAAAAATTTAGATGCTATAGCATTTAATGCACATAGGTTTGATACTGATACTGCTTCATTCTTTATAGTACCTTTTATCATAGTTTGCCTATTTTTTGGGGTGTTTTTTTTAAGGTTTTTGCAAGGCAAATGGGGTTAAGTGGCTTGCCCAAGGCCACACAGCTAGGTAATTATTAAGTGTCTGAGAGCGGATTTGAACCCAGATACTCCTGACTCCAGGGCCAGTGCTTTATCCACTATGCCACCTTAGCCGCCCCTCCCTATTTCTTTTAATTAAATCTATTTTAACTTTAACTTTGTGTGTGAGATCAAGATTGATTGCTGCTCTCATTATAAATTCTACTCCAGCCCTTTATGTTAATCTTAATTGTTTTAATTTTTTCCAATTATATGTAAAGATAGTTTTCAACATTTATTTTCATAAATTTTCTCCTTCCCAAGACAGTAAGTAATCTGATATAAGTTTATACATACACACTCATGTTGTAAAAGAAGAATAGGAACAAAGGAGGAAAACCACCCAAAACAAAAACACTACCAAATAAGAAAAAGTGAAAATTCTAGGCTTTGATCTGCAGTCAGACTCCATAGTTCTTTCTATAGATTTGGATGGCCTTTCCATCACAAGTCTATTAGAATTGTCTTTTATTATTGTATTGCTGGGAAGAGCTGAGGTTATCATAGTTGATCATCACACAATATAGCTTTTACTGTTTACAGCAGTCTGATTCTTAATTTAGCTTCATTCATGTCTTTCCAGGTTTTTTTGAAATCTGCCTGCTCATCATTTCTTACAGAATAGTAGTACTGCATTACATTACTATACCATAATTTGTTCAGCCATTCTCCAGTTAGAAAAACTAGGTAATAAATACTGCATATTGTTTTCAAGACTACTATGCTTTTCTAGGTTTTCTTCTAATCTTCCTTAGTACAATATTTCTGTTATATTATACAGCTTTGTTTCATTTCACTATTTCATGGAAGTATTTCTAAAATCAACCAGTTCATCGTTTCTCATGCACAGTACTATGCTGTCACAGTTATATACCACAACTTGTTTAGCCATTTCTCAGTTGATTGATATCCCCTCAATTTCCAATTCTTTGTCACCACAAAAAGAGCTTCTATAAATAATTTTGTAGATGTGGGTCCTTTTCCCTTTTTTATGATCTGTTTGGTATACACACTTTTTAGTTTCATTCTAACCCTTTATTTTGCGTGAATTCCTCATTTTTAAATGTCTTTCTTGGAAACAATATTGTTGGATTGATTTTTTTTTATGCATTCTCTGTCCTTTTCTGGCTTATGGGTGAGTTCATTCCATTTACCTTTTAAGTTACAATTCCTTGTTATATTTTATATTGCAAGTTATAGTTACTCGTCACTCTGTTTAATTTCTGACCAGTACCTCCCTATTCATAGTCTTTTTTTTTTTTTTGCAAGGCAGTGGGGTTCTCCTTACTCCAGGGCTGGTACTCTATCCACTGCGCCGCCTAGATGTCCCCCCCCCCTTCATGTTCTTTTAAATAATCCTCTTATCCTCTTCCCCTGCTTTTTCTACTTCTTGGCATAACTTTTTTTTTGTTTGTTTTTTTTGCAAGGCAAACTAGATTAAGTGGCTTGCCCAAGGCCATACAGCTAGGTAATTATTAAGTGTCTAAGACCGAATTTGAACCCAGGTACTCCTGACACCAGGGCCAGTGCATTATCCACTGCGCCACCTAGCTAACCCTTGGCATAACTTCTGAAAGTCCTTTCTTTATCATGACTTATTTATACCATCCTAGATTATGTATTATTCCTTCTTTAAATCAATTTTGATGAAAATAAAGTTCAGCACTACCAGCTCTCAACCCCCACTCTTTCCACTGTAATACTTCTATTCATACCCACTTTTATTTTCTGGAATCATCCCATCATAATCAATTCAAACCTGTGCTTCCTCTTCTTTTTTGTTTTTATTTTTTAGGGAGTTTCCTTCACTTTATTTGTTCACTTGCAGATTAACAGAGTGCCTGGCCCAGACTACTTAATCATTAATTCATTTTTTTTACATTTTTCTTATTTTTTATTTTTGTACAAGTGATTCTTTTATACATTACTAAAATATTCTTAAGAGTAAACATAATACCCTTCCCCCCCAAAAATATAGACCCTCATGAGAAATAAAGTAAAAGAGAAAAAAAAATGTGTTTCAGTCTGTGTTCTGATACCATCAGCTCTGTCTTAGGTGGATCACCTTCTTTATGATATGTCCTTCATATTTGTCCACAAAAATTATTTCCATATTTTTCTGCTGTTGCTGATGTAATTTCCTCCATCCATACCTCCCCAATACCGTATATTTTCTCTCTCCTTTTCATTCTGTCCCTCTTCTAAGATGTGATATAGGGTAGCTGAGTGACACAGTGAACTGATCACTGGCCCTGGGGCTAAGAGACCCCAGCCCCCATAGCACCCCTGAGACCCAGCAACCACCTGGCCCCAATCCCAGCCCCTTGGAAGAAGTAAAAAAGAAAATGTGTTAAATATGACTATTCTCTCCTATGAGGTATGTACCCTCCTCTCTTATCACCCACATCCCCACCTTCCCCCCTCTCCTTTTTGCTCTAGATGTCTGTACCCTATTGAGTGTGTATACTCTTTCCTCTCTGAGCCATTCCTATGAGAATGAAGGTTCCCTCATTCCCCCTCGCCTTCCCTCCTCCATATCATTGCAATAGCACATTGCAAAAAAAAAAAATTATACGAAATATCTTAGCCTATCCCACCTCTCTCTTACTCCCAGTACATTTCCCTTTTAGCCATTGACTCCATTTTTACAATATATTAGAGCTTCAAATTCAGCACTCTCCTGTGCTTCATCTATAAAAGCTCCTTCTAGCTGCTCTATTAAATGAGAAGGTTCATATGACTATTATCAGCATTATTTTTCAATGCAGGAATACATGCAGTTCATCATCATTAAGTCCCTCATATTTTACCCTTCTCCACTTTGCCTGAGTCCTGTATTTGAATGTTAAACTTTCTGTTTAGATCTGGTCCTTTCAACAGAAACATTTGAAATTTCTCTGGTTCTTTGAAAGTCTGTCTTTTTCCCTGGAAGAGGATGTTCAGTTTTGCTGGGTGGTTGATTCTCAGTTGCATTCCAAGCTCTTTTGCCTTTTAGAATATTATATTCCAAGACCTACAAGTCCTTCATGTAATTGTTGCTAAGTCCTATGTGATCCTGACTGCAGCTCCACAATATTTGAATTGTGTCCTTTTGACTGTTTGTAATATTTTCTCTTTGACTTGGGAGTTCTGGAACTTGGCTGTGATATTCCTGGGGGTTGTTTTTTTGTTTGTTTTTTTGATCTCTTTCTGAGGGACAGTGATGGATGCTTTCAATTTCTATTTTGCTCTCTGCTTCTAGGATATCAAGACAATTTTCCTGTAGGAATTCTTTAAAAATGATCATGACTTTCAGGTATCTCAATAATTTTTAAATTATCTTTCCTCAATCTGTTTTCCAGATCAGTTGTTCTTTTCAGTGAGATGTTTCACATTTTCTTCTAATTTTTCATTCTTTTGGTATTGAAGTATTGTGTCTTGACTTCTTGTAGTCATTAGCTTTCTTTATTTTTTTTATTTAATATTCTCATTTTGTACAATGTTTTTCTATACACTAATAAAATATTCTTGTTTAAGAGTAAATGAAATACCTCCTCCCCATATACACACACACACACACACACACACACATAGACTCACTTGAGCGATAAAGTAAAGGGGAGAAAAAAATTAAAATTAAAAGAAATAATAGTAATAATTGTAGGTATGGCCAGGTGGCGCAGTGGACGGAGCACCAGCCCAGGAGCATCTGAGCCCATATCCGGCCGCATACATCCAACAATCACCCAGCTGTGTGACTTGCAAGCCCCCCCAACCCCACTACCCTGCATAAACCAAAAAGAGAAAAAAAAGACCCCAAATAAAATAAAATAGTAATAATAGTAGGGGTGGCTGGGTGGCAGACAGAGCATTGGCCCTTGAGTCAGGAGCATCCGGGTCCAAATCCGGCCTCAGACACCCAAAGATCACCCTGCTATGCGGCTCCAGGCAGTCCACCCAGCCCCATTTGCCCTACACCTCCCCCCAAATAGTAATAATAAAAAATGTGCTTCATTCTGTGTTCCAACACCACCAGCTCTGTCATGGGTAGATCACACTCTTTATGATAAGTCCATCACAAAAGTTACTTCCATATTTTTCCACCATTGCCATTGCTGATCGCAACTCCCTCCTTTCGTATTTCTCCACTACCATGTACTATATTTTCTCTCTCTCCTTTCACTGACTCTGCTTTAGGGTAGCTGAGTGGCGCAGCAGACAGATCCCTGGCATTGGGGCCAAGAGGCTCCGAGCCCCCATACCACCCCTTAGGCCCAGCATCCACCTGGCCCCATGGTCCTGGACAGACCATCCAATCCCAGCCCCTTGCAAGAAGTAAAAAAGAAAATGTGTTATATCTGACCACTCTCCCCCCATGATCCATCCTCTCCTCCATCACTCACATCCCCACCCCTTCCCCCTGTCCCCCCTTCTTAATCCAGATGCCTATACCCCATTGAATGCATATGTGTGTATGTGTGTATATATATGCTTTTTCCTCTCCTAACCACCTCTGATGAGAGTGAAGATTCCCTCATTCCCCCTTGCCTCCCCCCTTCCATATCATTGCAATAGCTCATTGTAATAAAGAAAAATCTTATATGAAATACCTTGGCCTAGTCCCCCTCTCCTTTTTCCTCTCCCATTACATTTCCCTTTTATCTATTGACTCCATTTTTACACCATATTTTATCTTCAAATTCAGCTTTCTCCTGTGCTTCATCTGTAAAAGTTCCTTCTACCTGCTCTGTTAATTGAGAAGGTTCATATGAGTATTATCAGTGTCATTTTTCTATACAGGAATAAATGCAGTTCATTATCATTAAGTCCCTCATATTTTCCCCTTCTCCAATCTCTATGCTTCACCTGAGTCCTGTATTTGAAGATCAGACCTTCTGTTCAGCTCTGGTCATTCCAACAGGAACATTAGAAATTCCCCTGGTTCATTGAAAGTCCATCTTTTTCCTTGGAAGAGGACATATGGTTTGGCTGGGTAGCTGATTCTCAGTTGCATTCTAAGCTCTTTTGCCTTTTGGTATATTATATTCCAAGCCCTACGAGTTTTTAATGTAGTCGATGCTAAGCTCTGTGAAATCCTGATTGCAGCTCCATGGTATTTGAATTGTGTCCTTCTGGCTGCTTGTAATATTTTCTCTTGGGAATAACTTGGGAGTTCTGGAACTTGGCTGTAATATTCCTTGGGGGTTGGTTTTTGGGGATCTCTTTCTCAGGGGGATCAGTGGATTCTCTCCATTTCTATTTTGCCCTCTGCTTCTAGGATATCAGGGCAATTTTCTTGTAGTAATTCTTTGAAAATGATGTCAAGGCTCTTTTCCTGATCATGACTTTCAGGTATTCCAGTAATTTTTAAATTATCTTTCCTAAATTGGTTTTCCATATCAGGTTTTTTTTCAGTGAGGTGTTTCACATTTTCTTCTGATTTTTCATTCTTTTGGTTTTGAAGTATTGAGTCCTGATTTCTCATAAATTCAGCAATCTCCCTGAGTTCTATTTGTCTGAAGGATTTGTTTTCTCAGAGAGCTTTCTTATCTCTTTTTCCATCTGGCCAATTCTGCTTTTTAAAGCATTCTTCTCCTCAATAACTTTTTGAACTGTTTTATCCATTTGAGCTAAGCTGGTTTTTCGCACGCTATTTTCTTCAGCATTTTTTTTTTTGGATTTCCTTCGCTAAGCTGTTGACTTCATTTTCATGTTTTTCCTGCATCTCATTTCTTTTCCCAGTTTTTCTTCTAACTCCCTCGTTTGATTTTCAAAGTCCTTTTTGAGCTCTGTCATAGCCTGAGCCCAATTTCTGTTTTTCTTGGAGTCTTTAGATGCAGGAGCTTGTGCTTCGTCATCTTCAGACTGAGTGTTTTGATCCTTCTTGGGCTCACAGGCAAAATATTTTTCAATGGTGTTCCTCTTGTTTTCTCTGCTTGCTCATTTTCCCAGCCTGAGCCTGGTTTTGGGGTACTTCCTGAGCTTTTGGGACACTCCTACAAGGGTCTCAGTGTGTGAGACTCTGTCCTCTCTCCTGGTCTGTGAATGACAATATGTGTCCCCCCTCTGCCAGGAGGCTGAGGTGGGTGGGGGGCTGCTGTTCTATGGGGGGGCCTAGACTGCGATCAGGATCTGAATGTGGTCAGAGCCCCAGAGTCCTGTTCCAGAGGCAGAGGACACAGAGCTGGGCAGTCTCTCCCTTCACTCCCCTCCCTAGGTTCAATGGGCTCAATGGGCTCATGCCCTGGGGGCTCCTGCTTCTGTTCCCTGGATCTGGACTGCCTTGGCCAAGCTGCTTGCTGTGTGCCTTGAAGGCTGGGCTTCACGTGCTTCTCTGGCACAGGTTCCCCCCCCTTCCCCCAATTTGTGCCCAGAGCTTGGGCTCCCAGTGCCCTGGGCCTGCCTCCAGGAGGCTAAAGTTCTTTAGCTCTGGTGGGCCACCCCTCTGCCGGGCCCACCCCTCCAACCCTGGCGAGCAGAGCCTTTCTGCTCTTTTCCAGGTTACCTTGAGTAGGAGAACTGTCTCACTGGGTCCCTCAGTGGGTTCTGTCTCTCGAAAATTTAGAGTCCTTAGTTTATGAGTTTTATGAGAGAGAGAGAGCGCCTAAGACACTATCACTTCTTGTAGCCTTCTTGGCTCCACACTCTCCCCATGATCCTATCTTAAAAGAAAATGATATTAGTCTGGTTTGACTTGCTTTTGATGCAGTCATACTGACATTTTATAATCACTGATTTCCTTTCTAGATATTTGCCAACTATCATTGTAATAAACCTTCCTAGAATCATTTTTCCTAGAACTCATAGTTAAATTCCTAAGTCAATAGTTTGCAGACTATGCTTTTCCTTTTTTTTTTGTTTCTTTTTGAAAACTGGTACATTTGCTTTTTATCCCAGATTTGTGCTTCTTCCCTTTTCTGTAATCTTTCAAATGTCATTTAAGAATGACTCACAGGGCGACTAGGTGGCACAGTAGATAAAGCACTGGCCCTGGAGTCAGGAGTACCTGGGTTCAAATCTGGTCTCAGACACTTATAATTACCTAGCTGTGTGGCCTTGGGCAAGCCAATTAACCCCATTTGCCTTGCAAAACCCTTAAAAAAAAAAGAATGACTCAATGATTTACTCTCTTCAGGGACCAAGGATAGAGTTAAATTGGACCAGGTAGCTTGAATTAATCAAAGGGAACTAGGTATCAGCTTCTTGAAAAGTTATTTGGTTTCTATCATTTTCTTTTTTTGGGGGGGGGGTTAAATTACATGCCCAAGGCCACACAGCTAGGTAATTATTGTTTGAGGTTAGATTTGAACTCAGGTACTCCTGATTCCCAGGCCAGTGCTCTATCCACTGTGCCACCTAGCCGTCCCCTATCATTTTCACTTTACAGGTTATTCATCATTGGAGTAAACATTTAGTAGGTCTCCCTTTGCTTTGTTGTCATTTGTCAAGTGCAAGTAAAGATTTTATTGCTTTGATTATCTTGCTGCAAATTGCCAGCTGCAGCCCATTCTAAACTTTAGCATTCTTGCTAATATTTTTTACGTTACTTTATATTATATCCAGTTTTCCATCTTCTGAAAGTGCCTTTTTAAAAAAAAATCTAAAGGCAGTAAAAGTCCATGTGTGTTCACATTAATATGTTCAAAGAAATAACTTCTTTATTGGAAATTTTTTCTTGTATGTCTTAGAAGTTAGAATTTCATTCTTGTGCCTTTCCCATCTCTCTGGTCTGAGTTTTGTTGAAGCATTGCCTCTGAAACAAGAAATCCATCTGATCTTTACTCTAAACCCTTTAATACTTGACATTGTCATTTCCATTTTAGTGCGCTCTATTCCTACTGCCTAATTTATAGATGAAGATAGCAAGGTCCAGGAAGTTATGGCTTGTTCAAAGTGACAGAAGTGGGAATTGAATCCATATCTTCAGAGGATCTTTGCTTTAGACAATCACTTAGCTTAAGAAATATGAGCAAGGAGCTTTGAATAGTTTTTCAATTTGTTAAGATTATCTAACAGCAAATTCACACATAAGAATAATGTAAAGGTTTTAGCTTTATAAATTATGAATCTAAAAATTGTAAGGAATTTTACAAATAAGTTTTTGATTTTGTTTTAAGATTTCTTATTTAATTGTAATAAAATTTAAAATTTTATTTGTATGAAATACTAGATCAGAAAATTTTTCATGTAGATTTTTGTAAAAGTGTGTTAGTTTTTGTGTAAAAAGAGATAATATTGTTTTATACTGTTAAGAAACCATTGTTTTACTGCCTGTAGGTAGCATCAGAGCACAGGAGAACTATTGATTCTTTCTGAAGGTCTGCTTGGTAAAACTTCTTATTTGCTCAATTATTCTGCCTTTCTTAGTGTGACAACTGAGGTTAGGAGAGATTATAACTTTCTTAAGTGGATATCGATTGCAAAACAATGAAACATTCTTTACTTATAGGGAGGAATTCATTTCCACTAGCATTTATGAAATGCCTACTATGTTCAAGGCACTGGGATACAAAGACATGTACAAGTCAAATAATTCCCTCATACCTTATTTTTCACGGGAAAAGATTTGGCCTTGTTGTTTAAATTATTTACACTTCAATGAAGGTCAGATTGATTTGCTTGAGAAAATAATCTTGCAACAAAAAGTCTAGGAGAAATCTTAAAAGTGTACACTTCTTTACACATTAAAACACCTTTGAAGAATACTCTTCGCAAGTGATCTGTCTGAGTTTAGTTTACCATTTTGTGTGGTTAGGTAATTCATATATACATACATATATATAATATATATATACACACATATATATATACTCTAAATTAATATCTACTTTCACTTACTAAAAACATTGATTTTTTTTTTTTAATAATTCATTTTGTGACAACCTTCCATTTGAATCCTCCCCTGCAACAGAAAAATTGATGATGTAACCAGTTCTCAGAGTATATGCAAGAATCTGCCTTCTGAGTTCCCCATTCTCATGTATCAAATAATCATATTAATCTCTTAAGGTTTCCTTCCAGTTCTAGATTTTGGACTGGCAGACATCCTCATATTTCTGGGTACTTTAGCAGCTTTAGTAACTAGTTTCTTAATTTTTTTTCAACTCTTAAATGCATCAATCTATCCTTTTTTCTTTACTGGCTATGGTTGCTTCTTTTAGTAGTATCTTTTTAAAACTAGGATCTCAAATCCCATTCAAAGTAACTTCTGAGAATATAAAATACTTGGGAGTCTGTTTGTTAAGATGCTCAGAAACTTTTTTGAAAACAATTATGAAACAATTCTCACACAAATTAAATCAGATTTAAATTACTGGGCAAATATCAACTGCTCATGGATAGGTCGAGCAATGACAATTCTACCAAAAGTAAACTACCTGTTTAGTGCCCTACCAATTAAAATTCCAAAAAATTACTTTAATGAGTAAGAAAATGTTGGAAGTAAAATCATATGCAGAAATAAAAAGTCAAGAATTTCCAGGAATTTATTGAAAAAAAGTACAAAAGAAGGGGGCTCCAATCCTACCTGATCTAAAATAATATTATAAAGCATGTCTTCAAAGCTGTTTGGTATTGGCTAAGAAATAGAGTGGTGGACCAGTGGAGTAGAATAGGTGCATTTGCAGAAAATGATTATAGTAATCTGCTGTTTTGATAAACCCAAAGAGTCCAGCTATTGGGATAAAAACTCCCTCTTTGATAATAGCTGCTGGGAAAATTGGAAGTTAGTATGGAAGAAACTTAGATTAGACCAACACCTCATACCCTTTACCAAGATAAGATCCAAATGGTTACAGGACATAGATGTAAAAAACAATACTATAAGCAAATTAGAAGATCAAGGACTAGTTTACCTGTCAGATCTATGACAAGGGGAGCAGTTTATGACTAAGAAAGAGATGGAGAACATCACCAAAAACAGACTAGATGATTTTGATTACATTAAATTAAAAAGCTTTTGCACAGATAAAACCACTGTAACCAAGATCAAAAGAAATGTAGTAAATTGGGAGACAATCTTTACGACTAATGATTCTGACAAAGGACTCATTTCTAAAATATACAGAGAACTGAGTCATATTTTTAGAACAAAAAGCCATTCCCCAATTGACAAATGGTCAAAGGATATGCAAAGACAATTTACAGATGAGATGAAAGCAATCCATAGCCGTACGAAAAATTGCTATAAATCATTACTTATTACAGAAATGCTAATTAAAGCATCTCTGAGGTACCACCTCACACCTCTCACCCTCAGACTAGCCAATGTGACCAGAAAGGATAGATTATTGTTGGAAGGGTTGTGGGAAATCTGGGACACTATTACATTGTTGTTGGAGCTATGAACTCATCCAACCTTTCTGGAGAGAAATTTGGAATTGTGCCCAAAGGGCAACAAAAATGAGCATACCCTTTGACCCAGCAATACTACTACTGGGTCTATACCTTGAAGAGATGATGAAAAAGATAAAAACATCACTTGTACAAAAATATTGATAGCAGCCCTGTTTGTGGTGGCAAAGAATTGGAAATCAAGTAAATGTCCTTCATTTGGGGAATGGCTTAGCAAGCTGTGGTATATGTATGTCTTGGAATACTATTGTTCTATAAACCAGGAGGGACAGGAATTCAGGGAAGCCTGGAGGGATTTGCATGAACTGATGCTGAGTGAGATGAGCAGAACCAGAAAAAACAGTGTACCCCCTTAACAGCAACATGGGGGTGATGTTCAACTTTGATGTTCTCGCTCATTCCATCAGTGCAGCAATCAGGGACAATTTGGGGCTGTCCATGATGGAGAATACTATCTGTATCCAGATAAAGAGCCATGCAGTTTGAACAAAGTTCAAGGACTATTCCCTTTAATTTAGAAAAAAAAATAGATATCTTATTATCTGATCTTGTTATCTCTAAAACTTTTTGTTTCTTCCTTAAGGAAATGATTTCTCTCTCATCACACTCAATTTGGATCATTATATGACATTGCTCTTCATGGGGGGGGTAAGATTGGGGACAAATTTAAAACTCAATAAAATCATTAATTAAAAAAACTAGAATCTCATAAGTTTATGTTTTGCTAGTAATTTTGATCCACAGTTCTTTTGGAGTATCTCTAAGTTTGAGGTAATTATTAATTTTAATAATGACAATAACTAACATTTATGTAGTTAAAAAGTTTGAAAAGTGCTTTAAAAATATTTATCTTAGGGGTGGCTAGGTGGTGCAGCGGATAGAGTACAGGCCCTGGAGTTCAGGAGTACCTGGGTTCAAATCCAGCCTCAGACACTTAATAATTACCTAGCTGTGTGGCCTTGGGCAAGCCACTTAACCCCATTTGACTTGCAATACATATATATATATATATATATATATATATATATATATATATATATATATATATATATATATATACATATATAATTATCTTATTTGATCCTCTCAACAGTCTTGAGAGGAAGTTGCTATAACTGCCCCCATGTTATAGAAGATGAAATTTAGGCAGATAGGGATTAAGAAATTTGCCCCAGGGTCACACAGATTGTATCTGAGACTGAATTCAAACTCAAATCTTTTGTTGTTGTTGTTGTCCTTTTTGTTTTTGCAAGTCAATAGAGTTAAGTGACTTGCCCAAAGTTACACAACTAGGTAAGTATTATGGTTCTGAGGTCAAATTTGAACTCAGGTCCTCCTGACTCCAGGGCCTGTGCTCTATCCACTGTGCTACCTAGCTGCCCCTCAAATTCAAATCCTAAAGACTCTGACCCTAGCATTGGCCACTGTGCTACTTGGTTGCCTAAGTTTAGGGCATGAGATGTATTGTGGATTATGATCTATGTTGTTTTCCTGCTTTTACTGATCATAAGACAGTTAAGTATTTCCAGTTTTCACAGTTGGGGGTTTGCCAAGTATTGAGCCATTATGGTAAAATTTTGCTAGTCTACAAACTATTATTAATCACAAATCTATAAATTATAAAAAAAGACCAAAAAACCTGACATCAATCCTTATATTAGTTCCTGGTAAAAACCCTATAAATTATAAAAAAAGACAAAAAAACCTGACATCAATCCTTATATTAGTTCCTGGTAAAAACCCTGGTTCCAGAAGCAAATTGTTCATGACACAGAGTTTGAATATTTTACTTTTATTCATTTATTTATTTTATATTAAATTGCATTTATTTAAGAAGAGTATGGTTTGAGTTGGAAAACACTGAGGATATATAAAAATTCATATATTTAATAAGCTTATCCTGAACAATCTTGTTATAAATGATTCTCTAAAACAATTGGTTTTGAGATATGTTAGTTTGATTTCTTCTTTTCACTATACTGTATGGGTTTAAAGAGTGTAGGTGTAACAATAGGTTCACACTGAAGTATAATTGTTCGTTTTGATCCTTAGTTATAGAAAACTCAAGAAACTTTTTTCCTTTAATTTTTACTGTCTTTTCAATATTGAATTCTTGATGAGGTATGTTTTAGACCAAAGAGCTTTTGAAATTCCTTCCAACTAAAAGGTTCTGTGGCTTACTTAGTCCTACTTAAATTTAGGTTTGGGTTTTTTTAGGTTTGGGCTGTTTTTTTGTTTTTTTTTTTTTGCAAGGCAAACGGGGTTAAGTGGATTGCTCAAGGCCACACAGGTAATTATTAAATGTCTGAGGCCGGATTTGAACCCAGGTACTCCTGACTCCAAGGCCGGTGCTTTATCCACTATGCCACCTAGCCGCCCCAGTCCTACTAAATTTATTCTTTTCAATTTGTCCTGTTCTAGCCTATTGATCTTTCTGAATTCTAACTGCCCTCTACCATTTTAGATGTTCTTCCAAATTTGATAAATGTATTCTGTGTCATTTATTTAAAATACTGCATTTCATGGGGTCAAGACAAATTCTTGGAGCACTCTCTTCCATATTGATATTACTTCACTAATGAAATAAATTTTGGGCTGGTCAATTCATATTAAACCAACTTCTCTAGCCCATAACTCTACATTTTGCATAGTTTTCCAGACTTTGTCTAGTGTTTTGCTGAAACTTAAAATGTGTTGTTTCTAGTTTACAAGTCTAATTAGTTACTTTGTCAACTGAAGAGATGAAATGATTTTGGCTGATCCATTCTGGATGAAACCATGCTGTCTGTTGAGTTCTCTAATATGTAATTTTTTCCAGAAATTGAAATTAATCTCATTGGGTAAGCTCAGTTTGTAGTGTCTGTGTGCTTTACTTTTTGAAAATTTATCTTTATTCAGCCTTGTGGTGGTACCTTTCCCTTTTGATAGGATCATTCAGAGATCACTGAAAGCAATGCAGTACTGTCTGCCAGTTATTTTGATGTACTTTGGTGTACTTGGTGCAATTTTTTCCTTCTTAACACTTTAATACATTTTTGTCATTTCTCATAAGCTTTAACTCTTTTTGATCTTAATTTTACTGACATCATTCTTTTTTAAAAATTCATTTATTTTTGAATTTTACAATTTTTCCCCTAATCTCTCTTCCTTTGCCCCACCCCCACAGAAGGCCATTTGCCAGTCTATACATTGTTTCCATGGTATACATTGATCTAAGTTGACAGTGATGAGAGAGAAATCATATCCTTAAGGGAAAAAAATAAAGTATAAGAGATAGAATTACGTAATAAGATAACGATTTTTTAAAAAAAATTAAAGATAATACTCTTTGGTCTTTGTTCAAGCTCCACAATTCTTTCTCTGAATACAGATGGTATTCTCCATTGCAGATATCCCAAAGTTGTGCCTGATTGTTGCACTGATGGAATGAACAAGTCTATCAAGGTTGACATCACCCCCCATGTTGCTGTTAGGGTATACAATGTTTTTCTGGTTCTGCTCATCTTGCTCATCATCAGTTCATGCAAATCGTACCATGCTTCCCTGAATTCTCATCTCCCTTGGTTTCTTTTTTTTAAAAATTTTTTAATTTATTTTTTATTCTAATTTTGTACAAATTTTTTTTTCACATTAATAAAATATTCTTGTTTACAAGTAAACAAAATACCCCTCCCCCCCATGAATATAGATAGACTTGCTTGGGCGAAAAAAGTAAAGGGGAGAGAAAAAAATTAAAATTGAAAAAAAATAATAGTAATAATTGTAGGTATGGCCAGGTGGCAAAATGGACGAAGCACCAGCCCTGGAGCCACTAGCACCTGAGCCCACATCCAGCCTTGTAAACCCAACAATCACCCAGCTGTGTGACATGCAAACCACCCGATCCCCACTGCCTTGCAAAAACCAAAAAGAAGAAGAAAAAAAAAACCCCAAAATAAAATAAAATAGTAATAATAGTAGGGGTGGCTGGGTGGCAGACAGAGCATTGGCCCTTTTGCCAGGAGCACCTGGGTCCAAATCTGGCCCCAGACTTCCAAAGATCACCCCGCTATGTGGCCCCAGGCAGGCCACCCAGCCCCACTTACCCTGCATCCTCCCCCAAATAATAATAATAACAAAAAATGTGCTTTAGTCTTTGTTCAACACCATCAACTCTGTCACGGGTTGATCACATTCTTTGTGATAAGTCCATCACAAAAGTTACTTCCATATTTTTCCAATGTTGCCATTGCTGATCTCAACTCCCTCCTTTCTTATTTCTCCACTACCATGTACTATATTTTCTCTCTCCTTTCACTCTGACTCTGCTGTAGGGTAGCTGAGTGGCCCAGCAGACAGATCCCTGGTCTTGGGGCCAAGAGGCCCTGAGCCCCCATACCACCCATTAGGCCCAGAATCCACCTGGCCCTATGGTCCTGGGCAGGCCTTCCAATCCCAGCCCCTTGCAAGAAGTAAAAAAGAAAATGTGTTATATCTGACCATTCTCCCCCCCATGGTCCATCCTCTCCTCCTTTATTCACATCCCCACCCCTTTCCCCTGCCTCCCCCCTCTCCTTACTCCAGTTGTCTATACCCCATTGAGTATATATGCTGTTTCCTCTCCTAGCCATCTCTGATGAGAGCAAAGGTTCCCTCATTTCCCCTTGCCTTCCCCCTTCCATATCATTGCAATAGCTCATTGTAATAAAGAAAAATCTTACTATGTGAAATATCTTGGACTATTCCCCCTCTCCTTTTTCTTTTTCCCATTCTATTTCCCTTTTTTTCTATTGACTCCATTTTTACACCATATTTTATCTTCGAATTCAGCTTTCTTCTGTGCTTCAACTATAAAAGCTCCCTCTACCTGCTCTATTAACTGCGAAGGTTCATATGAGTATTATCAGTGTCATTTTTCTATGCAGGAATACATGCATTTCATCCTCATTAAGTTCCTCATATTTTCCCCTTCTCCAATCTCTATGCTTCACCTGAGTCCTGTATTTGAAGATCAGACCTTCTGTTCAGCTCTGGCCATTCCAACAGGAACATTAGAAATTCCCCTGGTTCATTGAAAGTCCATCTTTTTCCCTGGAAGAGGACATATGGTTTGGCTGGGTAGCTGATTCTCGGTTGCATT